>NC_087224.1:6231246-6237464 GCF_015104395.2 Macrobrachium nipponense
GCTGTTAGGATGTTTGCGTCGCAAACGGGAAGGTCCTGGATTGAAATCCTGGATTCAAGTGGAAATTGCTAGACTGGTGTTGGTCTCAGATGGTTGATAAGAGTAGATTTGCTAAGAACCATAAGGCTTACAGTGAGAGAGAGAGAGAGAGAGAGAGAGAGAGAGAGAGAGAGAGAGAGAGAGAGAGAGAGAATGGATGGATTTTGTTGTCTTGCACAGATGATCCAGCGTGTAATCCCTTCACTTGTAAGACTCGCTCTAAAAAATTGAAAACATTCAAGGAAGGATTTGAAATATTCCTGGATTCTTGTAGGCGTCTTAGGTACACACACACACAGCCTAGATCTCTCTCTCTCTCTCTCTCTCTCTCTCTCTCTCTCTCTCTCTCTCTCTCTCTCTTGTCCAAAGCATTTGTGGTTTGCTGTTGTATAGATATCTTGACGCGGGTACTGAAATTTTTTCATTTTGGTGGATTTCATCTCTCTCTCTCTCTCTCTCTCTCATCTCCCATCCGTGCCTAACCCTACACCAACCCACTCCCCCCCTCCCCAACCATTCCCCAAAGGGCACCGCCCTTCGTTCACGCCGTCGTATCGACTCGTACCTTAAAATGGTAGCAACAGTTTCAGCGGCGGCGTAGCAGACGCACTTTGGGGGCGTTGGTGTGGGGGAGCCTGGCGGTGGACGGTTATATGCCCTTAGTGTTTGCGTGCCCATTTGGCATTTGTGGGCACTGCTGGCAAGGTCGTTATAGCGCCGTCTCGTTGGTGACGATAAAATGTGCGCGCGAGGATTTGTGTTTCTGGTACCATCTTCCTTCCTTGTGGGTGTACGTGGAAGAAAATATGTTTTCCTTTTTTTTTTTTGGCAGAATTGTTGTAGAAAAGGATCTTTTATGTTTTTTATATATCTTTTGTTTTCGTCTGCTCCATTTACTGTAGAAGAGAGCCTTGGGGTAATTGTTAATTCATTTCTATTATTCATCGACTTTCTTATTTTGCATTGGTATGACTGTAGATGGGAAACTTTTGTTATGTTTTTCATTTATTATTTGTGCTCGTTAGCTCCTATTTTGTACTGGTAGAATTGTCTAAGAGAAGCTTTTGTCAAATTTTTCATTTCTGTTTTGTATTCATCAACTAATTTTATTTTATAGTCATATAAAAGATATTATCTTAACATATATTGCTAACGGCGAAGATCTTGAGTCTGTTAGTAAACTGAAGATCTTGATTCAAATCGTAGAAGAATATCCTTAGGCTCAACTTAAATTGAAGTTCTTTATTCAAATCCTACGATGTAGATCTTGATGTTATTCTATTGTAGAAAATTTAGATGTAGATTTTATTTGAAATGACTGTAATGGATTTGTGTGTGTCTGTTATTTATTTATTTATTTATTTATCTATTTATTTATTTTTTAAATGACAAGGCAGAAGAATTATTATTTATCTATTATGATTTACTTTTTTTAAATGACAAGGCAGAAGAATCCTAATTACATCTTTATTGTCAAAGAAAGAAACAGCATCTCGATGTGATGATATTGAAGATACGAATAAAAATAGTTTTTATATTTATTTATTTAATTATTTTTCAAAAGACGAGGCAGAAGAATCCTAAATTCATCTTTATTGTCAAAGAAAGAAACAGCATCTCGATGTGATGATATTGAAGATACGAATAAAAAAAAATTATTAAATCTATTTATTTAATTATTTAATTATTTTTCAAAAGACGAGGCAGAAGAATCCTAAATTCATCTTTATTGTCAAAGAAAGAAACAGCATCTCGATGTGACGATATTGAAGAAACGAAAAAAAAGAAAAAGAAAAAAGCTAATATATTTCTATCGAGTCAATGTGAAGAGAAAATAACGATATAACCCTTCGCTTAAAAAACAGAATATATCAAAACGGACAGATTATTTACCAGTCACCACACAGGCACTGAAGACGAATGGTGATTATATTGTCAGTGAGAGAAAGTTTTCACCATTCAGTTGATGAGTTTTAATGACGAAGGGAAGAGAGAGAGAGAGGTTGGGGGGGGGGGGGTTCATTTATCGTGGGGGGTTTAGTGTCTGTCGTTTAAAAGCAGCGTCAGGATCGGGGCATTTTCGAACTAGAATTGAGATTGCAGTTCGTTGTTTAGAAGTTTTAAGATATTGCAATTCGTTATTTAAAACAGTTGACGAATTTGAAGTCCGTGGCCCCTGTGGTGGGCTTGTTCCATATGAATAGGGTTCATCTTCTGAGTAATAATATTAGTAATAATAATGATAAGAATAATAATAATAATAATAATAATAATCAAGGGGAGAATGTAGATCCCAGATTATATTTGGGAAAGAACGACATATGTCTGATTCATTTAAAGTCCATACAATTTTTTTCATATATACATATTTTTATAATAAAGTGTGTAAACAAACAAACAGATAGCTACCATTATGCTTTACACGGACGGCCAATCCGTTGCAAGTACCCCTTTCATCAGTACGGCACTAGCACTTGTCAAAATAAGGAAATCAGCTCTCTCTCTCTCTCTCTCTCTCTCTCTCCTCTCTCTCTCTCTCTCTCTCTCTCTCGTGGCAAAGGGAGCCGACCATTCCCGGAAGAGAGGCGGCTATTACTAAACCTTGCCTTCCCCCCAACCCTCTCTCTCTCTCTCTCTCTCTCTCTCTCTCTCTCTCTCTCTCTCTCTCTCTCTCTCTCTCTCTCTTCATCTTTTTTAACTTTTCATAGGCAACAGAGATACAACACTTACACTAATTTTTCCTCAGATTCTCTCTCTCTCTCTCTCTCTCTCTCTCTCTCTCTCTCTCTCTCTCTCTCTCTCTCTCTCCTAAGATTAATTTGTTTGAAATGTTTGTGTAAACAGTCGTAACGAACAGATGTATATGTAAGTTGATATATTCCATCATCCCTTGTATCATTTTTTGTACTTACGCCTGAGAGAGAGAGAGGAGAAGAGAGAGAGAGAGAGAGAGAGAGAGAGAGAGACTTTTCCACTTACTGCACGAAATAGCCGGCCAGGGCTGTTTACATAAATAGCACGGCGGCATATTTTAATCATGCGTACCGTTTGCCCGACTGCTCTCAGTACCTGCGTACCCTCGAAGTACAGTATAGTTACATGTGATGAGCGTATATTCTCAATACTTATATGAGTAGCGTAGCTTGCGTCATGACATTTCAATGGTAGAAAGTTAAAACGTATTAAATAATAAAGAAATCAATTTTAACTCTCTCTATATATGAGAAATATAGTAACTCAGAATGTGAACTAATAGCGGTAGAATTTGAATCTGAAAAATTGATGAACATAGTAATATATAGACCTCCTAATACTAAAGAGTTTGACTTAATAATTGAAAAATTGGATGATATATGTAGAAATCACAAGGACTGGACTTTATTCTCCTATCTGGTGACTTCAACTTTCCTTTCGTAGAATGGAAAGAACGAATAGGAGATTGTGGTTGTACTTATACAATAAAAAAGAAAGAGATAATAGTAGTGCAGAAGATAAGAGGCAATTTGAAAAGCTATTAGATATGCTACTAGAATACAACATTCAACAAATAAATCACCTGCCAACAAGAAAGGAAAATACTTTAGACCTAGTATTTGTGAACGAGATGAATTATGTTAAAGAAATAATAGTTTATAATGCGAATATTTCAGACCATAATGTCATAGAATTAACAGTTCATTCCAAAGCAAGTGAAAAATAAAGAGATAAGCAAGAAATGAAAAAGTGAAGGATATGGGAAAATACAACTTCATACAGTAAAAATATAAAATGGTTCAGAAATTAATGAAGGAATTAAACAAAGTTATTGGGATAACAACATTTTCTGTAAGTGATGACATAAGGGTAAATACTGGAGATTATATATGAAAATATATTGGAGAAAATAGTGGAAAAAATAATATCCACGAAGAAGAAAAGTAAACATCATTCATGCATACCAAGAGACAAGAAGGATCATTGTTCCAGAAAATCAGAAAGTGGAAAAAGGTCTTGCAAAAGAAAAAAAAATGCATGGAAAGTTATAGAACTAAAAAGTAAGATAGAAAATGCAGAACAAAAGATTATACAATCCAAACGAAAATGAAAACGGGACTTGGAAGAAAAAACCCTATTAAATATCAAGCAAAACCCCAAGCTATTATACTCATATGCGAAGAAGATGAATAAAAGAAGAATGAAATAGGCCCTCTGAGAATTGAAGGGAGATTAACGAATGAAAAAAAGGAAATTTGCAACATACTGGCAGAACGATATTAAGAGAGAATTCACCCTAGAATAGATAATGAAGATAATGATATAGAAGTAAGGGATGAAAATAGTGAATATTTAGCTGACATAGATATTAATGAAGCTGATATTGTGCAGGCTATTAATGAAATTAAAAATGGAGCTGCTGCAGGGCCTGATGGAATTCCTGCTATTTTGTTAAAGAAAGTAGTTCATTCTATCGCAAAGCCACTTGCAATATTATTAAGACAAAGTGTAGATACAGGCAAGATTTTATGATGAGCACAAATTAGCATATATTACCCCTACTTCAAAGTGGATCAAGACTAGAGGCAAGTAATTATAGGCCTGTGAGTCTAACATCACATATTATGAAAGTGTATGAAAGGGTAATGAAGAAAAATATTATGAAACATTTAATAAAAAATAATTTGTTTAATAAAGGACAACATGGTTTCGTACCCGGAAAAAGTACACAAACCCAACTGTTAGTCCACCGTGAGAACATATTCAAAAATATTGAAAGCGGAAATGAAACAGATGTGGTTTATTTAGACTTTGCAAAAGCTTTTGATAAAGTAGACCATAATATATTAGCGAAGAAAATTAGAAAAACACAATATCGTGGATAAAGTAGGAAGATGGTTAAAAGAATTTTTACACAACAGAAAACAGATAGTTATTGCAAACGACGAGAAATCGGATGAAGTCAGGTAATATCCGGTGTGCCGCAAGGTACGGTGTTAGCTGCAATACTGTTTGTTATTATGATTGAAGACATAGACAATAATGTGAAGGATTCGGTAGTGAGTAGTTTCGCAGATGACACAAGAATAAGTAGAGAAAATTACTTGTGATGAAGATAGGAACGCTCTACAAAGAGACCTTACAAAGTATATGATTGGGCAGAGGTAAATAGGATGGTATTTAACTCTGATAAATTTGAATCAATAAATTATGGAGACAGAGAAAGAAGCTATATGCATATAAGGACCTAATAATGAGACCATCACAAATAAGGAAGCAGTTAAAGACCTTGGTGTGATGATGAATAGGAACATGTATGCAATGATCAAATAGCAACTCTGTTGGCAAAAATGTAAAGCAAAAATGGGAATGTTGTTACGGCACTTCAAAACAAGAAAAGCTGAACACATGATTATGCTTTATTAAAACATATGTTCGTAGTCCACTTGAATATTGCAGATGATATGGTACCCTACACTATCAAAGGATATTGCACAAATAGAGAGTGTACAAAGGTCCTTTACAGCTAGAATAGAAGAAGTTAAGGACTAGACTACTGGGAAAGACTACAATTCTTAAATTATATAGTCTAGAAAGGAGAAGAGAACGCTACATGATAATTCAGGCATGGAAACAGATAGAAGGAATAGCAGAAAATATCATGGAAACTAAAAATATCAGAAAGAGCAAGCAGAGGTAGATTAATAGTGCCCAAAACTATACCAGAAAAATAAGGAAAGCACACAGGACATTAATCCACTACGCACCAGCATCGATAATGCAGCGTCTATTCAATGCGTTGCCAGCTCATCTGAGGAATATATCAGGAGTGAGCGTAGATGTGTTTAAGAATAAGCTCGACAAATATCTAAACTGCATCCCAGACCATCCAAGATTGGAAGATGCAAAATATACCGGAAGATGTACTAGCAACTCTCTGGTAGACATTAGAGGTGCCTCACACTGAGGGACCTGGGGCAACCCGAACAAGATGTAAGGTCTGTAAGGTAAGGTACGGTATGTATGGCTCTCTCTCTCTCTCTCTCTCTCTCTCTCTCTCTCTCTCTCTCTCTCTCTCAGCAGCATGTGCGTGTGTGTGTTATTAGACGTAAAGGCACCCGTGGGCAGTAATTATTATTGGTGGGTTTTTTATAAAACCATTTTGATAATAGCGAAAGTGATGATTATTACCTCTGTAGTATTAG
>NC_087224.1:6237964-6272964 GCF_015104395.2 Macrobrachium nipponense
GTTTGTTAATTGTTTGTACGTAAGTGTACTTGTAAGTGTTGTATTCTTGTGTATATTAGCTGTGTTTGTTTCAAAAATCACTGAATTTGTTTGTTTTCTTATGTTCCTACATTCGACTATTTTTCGCCTTCTTGTCACTGAATACCTCATTTGTTGTCAGAAATGTCATCTTTATTCATTTCTGCTCTTTCTCTTTCGTTTTGTTTACTCTGTCGTTCGCTTATCCTTGTGTTCTGTCTACTCGTTTTCTATTTTCTTTCTGTTCAGGTCATTAGCTTTGTCTCTTGTATATATAGTTTTAATAATTCTTCGTTTTAACAATTCTTCAGCTCAGCTGGTTAAGTTCAGTTCTTAATTTTGATTCACTTGATTTTCGTATTTTTAGCTTTTCCCCTTTTAGAACTTAATTTGGTCCCACACATTCCATGACGTGTACTTTATTATTTACCATCACTACCCTCTTCTCTGGAGCCTCATTTTTATTTATTTTTATTTTATTTTTTAGCAGATGTTGACAAAAGTCTTTCTGTCCCTTTTCTGCATTCTCTTGTATCGTTATTCTCAAGTTTTCAACTTTTACCCCTCCGTTTGATGGGTATTTTGCCCTTAACCTAACTAAATCTAGTCATTTTTTTTTTTATCTATCTCTCATAGGCTTTTGTTCTATTACTTGAGGTTCCCACAACTCTTCTTCTTGTTCCCCCCCTTCAACCTCCGTTTCTTTGTTCCCGAATAGATCTGATAGCGATCTTGGCCCCGGGTCTGGCCGAGGAAATGGTGGAGGTGGGTAGAGAGAGAGAGAGAGAGAGAGAGAGAGGCGTAGGATAATTATGGCAGTTATGACTCGTCTCCTACGGCTTCTTCCTCTTCCCAATTTTGCCTCTACCTCCTTTCCTTTCCTCCTCCTCCTCCTCCTCCTCCTCCTCGTCCTCTTCTTCCTCCTCCTCGTCCTCTTCTTCCTCCTCCTATGTACTTTTATTACCACCAATCCTTTTCTTCTTCAGTGCTACTATCCTTTCTACTCACCTTCTTCCTCCGTCAACTAACCCTTCTCACTTCCTCCCCCTTCTTCTCCTTTCCATTAATACCCTCTCGTTTCTCTCTCTCTCTCTCTCCTCCTCCTCCTCTTCCTCTTCCTCGTTCCTCCTCCTCCTCTTGCGAGAAGGCTTTCTTTCAATGGTCTCCTCACTTCCACTATAATTTGCATAATTTTATTAGTCTGGTTTAAAGTCCTGCATCCCTCCTTCATTTGCCGTCAAAACACGTCAGACGGTTTTAACTGTTACTGTCTATTCTTAACAACGTGTAATGTACTTTTTATTCTTTTATTTCCTCGTAGAACAACGTCTCCCTTATCCATTAAGGTCTGGCTCGATCCAGAGAACTGATTTTTGTGGCGTCCCCTAAGATGTGGACGTAGTCACAGGGGAGACTGTGGTCTCGAGTGTGCATTGACTTCGGAAATAATCGATGTTGATTCCTAGTACTGTCGAGAAAGCTTCTTTGTTGCGTTTCCTTCAAGGAATTCTTGATTTCCGAAGTTTTTCAATGACAATTTTCAGCTTTTTGGGGATGTAAAGGAATACTCAGGACATCAGTATTTAGAATTGTGATAATAGTGAATATTTGAATAAGGAGTGACCCACTACGTAGGTATTTGGGGTAAGACTGACTGCTGAATATTTGGAGGTGGTGAGTGGCTGGATATGCTTTGGAATTTGAGTATTTGGGGCGTGTCTTTGGAGACTTTTGATATGTGGAGAAGCATTTAGAAGCCTTTATTTTTTTTTTAAATGAATTCGTGGTTTTTATCAAAACTATCATCCAGTATAAGCTTGCAGTAAGAATTGTCTACAGAAGAGATTGCATGCAATGTATCTTTTATCCTCAGCTTTTCCCGTCTTTATATGGGGTAGCTGTAAAGATTGCATGCAAGATGTGTATATATATATATATATATATATATATATATATATATATATATATATATATATAATAAATGTCGTGTGTGAGTGATTGTCTCTTTGTCTTTCAGTCACTTGATTCCCCTCATTGAGCTTGAAAGCAGTCCATTGCCTTAGTCGCCGCCTCCTTCTTGCTTTCGTGCATCCTGCCTCCTCCGTAAGAACACAGCCACACATCAGTCCCCTCCTTGACAACAAGACAAGCACCACACATTAACACCGGAGTTCGCTGTCTCCATGATTACACAGTGCGAGATCACGACCGCGTCCCGCCAGGCATATCCTGGTGGCCTGGGCCCGTTCGCGCGCTTGAATGCTCGGTCTTCCGGAGTTTGCGCGCCAGAAATCTGCCAATCAAGACAGCCTAAAAGATCGTTGCTGCTGCGCCCTTGGCGGAGGTTTGCGGTTACCCGACGCCCTTGTTGATCCTATAGGACGAGGCGTACGGATGTCTTTTCGTCATATCTTGTGTTCCGGGATCGTCATTGAACCTAGGATTTTAAGTAGGAGTCTGAGGAATATTTTTTGTGCGATGGGGAGATTAGTTTGCGTCTTAGTTAATTGTTTTTACTTCGTTTTATATTTATCTGTTGTTGTTTTTCTTTATTCTTTAATTATCTGTTTCTTATTAGAGTCTATGGATTCGAGACCTCCTGGATTTCCAACTAAGATTGCTATATCGTCTAACATTAAAGATCTTAGTGCTAAGAAATTCACAATCTCTTGAAAATAAAAAAAATTTTAATAGAAAAAAACCACAATTATACAGAAAACTATAAACCATATTACTATATAACAGACAAAAGCATAGCAATACAGGTTTACTATAGCATTGTGGATTTTTATTTACACAAAGATGATAGTATTGTGTTTTTGTGTTTGCTTGTAGTGGGAACACCAAGCATGTAGTATGGTTGTGTGTGTCTGTGTGTGTGTGTGTGTGTTGTGTGGAAGATCCCAGTTGCCGAAAAGCTGGTCAGGATGTGAGAGTGACGTTTATGGTTCAATGGGTCGAGTTTTGCACGATGGAAGAAGAAGAAGAAGAGGGAGAGAGAGAGAGAGAAGAGATTATGTTTAGGAAGTAAAACGATGCAGGAGAGAATGGGGGTAAAAAAAGAGACAGACAGAGAGAAGGAAATGGCGAAAGCAGAAGGAAAGGAGAGACTGTAGAAGAGACAGGAAATCGGAATAGGCGGACAACACGAAGAAAAGGGAATGAATGATGGAAGTGGAAGAAAATCAGAAAAAAAAAATAATAAAATAAGAAAAGACGAGGAAATAGGCCCTTTTTTTTATAGAATACTTCACCTGGAAGTTCAGGATGAGAGAATCACGAAGTAGAGAGAATTACGAAATGAAAGATGAAGAAGAGAGAATTAATAAATAAAAGATGAAGAAAAGAAAGGGTTCACAAAAAAAAAAAAAAAAAAAAAAGCAAAACAAAACTCAATAAGAGACAATGACAAGGAAATTGAAGGTTGTGGTGTGGTTGAAGCGGTCATATCAAGAGAGAGAGAGAGAGAGAGAGATTTTGTGGGGGGAGGGGGGGCGGTTGGTGTTGCCCCCCTACCGGAGGGGGAGGGGGTTAAATGATGGGAGAAGGAAGAATGAGACTCAGGTTTGTGTTATGGAGTGTATAATTTTTGGCGCCAGCTGTCTGTCTGTCCGTCCGTCTCTCTCTCTCTCTCTCTCTCTCTCTCTCTCTCTCTCTCTCTTCTCTTCTCTTTTCCATGCTGTCATGTTATGTCATAATGCTTTTACGACCTGTTCGGTTTCAACAATGAGTTCAGGTACACTGGTCACGTGCTGAGGTCTCTCTCTCTCTCTCTCTCTCTCTCTCTCTCTCTCTCTCTCTCTCTCTCTCTCTCTCTCCAAACATGTATATATATGTACAAAGAGAGATAGAGATTGTTTGTTTCAGTTATCTTGCAGCAACTAGTACAAAGCGAAAGGGGGCGGGGGTCAGTGTTACTTAAAATCACATTTATTGATAGACTGATGATGGGGCCAGGGGCCAGGTCAGTGCTCTCTCTCTCTCTCTCTCTCTCTCTCTCTCTCTCTCTCTCTCTCTCTCTCTCTAGCATTACTCCGAAGGATTAGTTCGGAATGTCTTCATAATATGCTCGATTAGCTTGTCAGCCCTATAAGAAAGATATATAATATATATATAGTATATATCTATATATATATATATATATATATATATATATATAATATATAATTTATAGCATAACGTCTACATAAGCAAGTAATGCAATCACAAGATTCACATTTCTTGGTTCGATTAAGTAAGACAGTACTGTCAGAGACAGCTGGTTGGGGGAGGTCGTGGGCTGCTGACAGACAGACAGACAGACAGACAGGATATGACGACTAGTCTGAAAGGCCTGTATTAATCCCTTACAAACCTTTGTGTGTGTGTGACGTAACGTACGGTATTATTACTATGATAATATCCGTCATGTGAGTTTTTTTTTTTTTTTCATTTGTAAACAGAGAATTCTTTAACTTTATACTTTGTATTATTTTTTTTTCTTTATTCTTCATCACTATATAGTAATATTAGATTTTCCCTGAGATCTCTCTCTCTCTCTCTCTCTCTCTCTCTCTCTCTCTCTCTCTCTCTCTCTCTCTCTCTCTCTGATGGGAAATGGAAGGGATCCTCTGCACGAAGGGGACCAGTCAGTCAATTTGGGGCATAAGTGAGATCTTATCTCTCTCTCTCTCTCTCTCTCTCTCTCTCTCTCTCTCTCTCTCTCTCTCTCTCTCTCTCTCATTATTTTGGGATGCCTTAGTAACGCATGAAAGGTTAGAGAAAAATGGAATTGATGGTGAATTGCACAATTTGATGCTGTTGAGAGAGAGACCTTACCTTACAGACCTTACATCTTGTTCGGGTTGCCCCAGGTCCCTCAGTGTGAGGCACCTCTAATGTCTACCAGAGAGTTGCTAGTACATCTTCCGGTATATTTTGCATCTTCCAATCTTGGATGGTCTGGGATGCAGTTTAGATATTTGTCGAGCTTATTCTTAAACACATCTACGCTCACTCCTGATATATTCCTCAATGAGCTGGCAACGCATTGAATAGACGCTGCATTATCGATGCTGGTGCGTAGTGGATTAATGTCCTGTGTTGCTTTCCTTATTTTTTCCTGGTATAGTTTTGGGCACTATTAATCTACCTCTGCTTGCTCTTTCTGATATTTTTAGTTCCATGATATTTTCTGCTATTCCTTCTATCTGTTTCCATGCCTGAATTATCATGTAGCGTTCTCTTCTCCTTTCTAGACTATATAATTTAAGAATTGTAGTCTTTCCCAGTAGTCAAGGTCTTTTAACTTCTTCTATTCTAGCTGTAAAGGACCTTTGTACACTCTCTATTTGTGCAATATCCTTTTGATAGTGTGGGTACCATATCATATTGCAATATTCAAGTGGACTACGAACATATGTTTTATAAAGCATAATCATGTGTTCAGCTTTTCTTGTTTTGAAGTGCCGTAACAACATTCCCATTTTTGCTTTACATTTTGCCAACAGAGTTGCTATTTGATCATTGCATAACATGTTCCTATTCATCATCACACCAAGGTCCTTTAAACTGCTTCCTTATTTGTGATTGTCTCATTATTAGGTCCCTTATATGCATATAGCTTTCTTTCTCTGTCTCCATAATTTATTGATTCAAATTTATCAGAGTTAAATACCATCCTATTTACCTCTGCCCAATCATATACTTTGTTAAGGTCTCTTTGTAGAGCGTTCCTATCTTCATCACAAGTAATTTCTCTACTTATTCTTGTGTCATCTGCGAAACTACTCACTACCGAATCCTTAACATTATTGTCTATGTCTTCAATCATAATAACAAACAGTATTGCAGCTAACACCGTACCTGCGGCACACCGGATATTACCTTGGCTTCATCCGATTTCTCGTCGTTTGCAATAACTATCTGTTTTCTGTTGTGTAAAAATTCTTTTAACCATCTTCCTACTTTATCCACGATATTGTGTTTTCTTATTTTCTTCGCTAATATATTATGGTCTACTTTATCAAAAGCTTTTGCAAAGTCTAAATAAACCACATCTGTTTCATTTCCGCTTTTCATATTTTTGAATATGTTCTCACGGTGGACTAACAGTTGGGTTTGTGTACTTTTTCCGGGTACGAAACCATGTTGTCCTTTATTAAACAAATTATTTTTATTAAATGTTTCATAATATTTTCTTCATTACCCTTTCATACACTTTCATAATATGTGATGTTAGACTCACAGGCCTATAATTACTTGCCTCTAGTCTTGATCCACTTTTGAAAGTAGGGGTAATATATGCTAATTTGTGCTCATCATAAATCTTGCCTGTATCTACACTTTGTCTTAATAATATTGCAAGTGGCTTTGCGATAGAATGAACTACTTTCTTTAACAAAATAGCAGGAATTCCATCAGGCCCTGCAGCAGCTCCATTTTTAAATTTTTGTTTCATTAATAGCCTGCACAATATCAGCTTCATTAATATCTATGTCAGCTAAATATTCACTATTTTCATCCCTTACTTCTATATCATTATCTTTCATTATCTATTCTAGGGGTGAATTCTCTCTTATATCGTTCTGCCAGTATGTTGCAAATTTCCTTTTTTTCATTCGTTAATCTCCCTTCAACTCTTAGAGGGCCTATTTCTATTTTCTTATTATTCATCTTTCTTCGCATATGAGTATAATAGTTTGGGATTTTGCTTGATATTTAATAGGGTTTGTTC
Organism: Macrobrachium nipponense; assembly: GCF_015104395.2. Lineage (NCBI taxonomy): Eukaryota > Metazoa > Arthropoda > Malacostraca > Decapoda > Palaemonidae > Macrobrachium > Macrobrachium nipponense. The sequence continues at coordinate 6,244,698 of NC_087224.1, forward strand.
TTCCAAGTCCCGTTTTTCATTTTCTTTTGATTGTATAATCTTTTGTTCTGCATTTTCTATCTTACTTTTTAGTTCTATAAACTTTCCATGCATTTTTTTTTTTTTGCTAGACCTTTTTTCCACTTTCTGATTTTCTGGAACAAGATCCTTCTGTCTCTTGGTATGCAATGATGATGTTTACTTTTCTTCTTCGGTATATATTTATCCACTATTTTCTCTAATATTTTATATAATATCTCCGTATTACCTTTATGTCATCACTTGCGAAAATATTATCCCAATCTTTGTTTTAATTCTTCATTTATTTCTGACCATTTTATATTTTTACTGTTAGAAGTTGTATTTTTCCATATCCTTCCCACTTTTCATTTCTTGCTTATCTCTGTTTTCACTTGCTTTGGAATGGACTGTTAATTCTATGACATTAGTGTCTGAAATACTCGCATTATAAACTATTATTTCTTTAACATAATTCATCTCGTTCACAAATACTAGGTCTAAAGTATTTTCCTTTCTTGTTGGCAGGTGATTTATTTGTTGAATGTTGTATTCTAGTAGCATATCAATAGCTTTTCGAATTGCCTCTTATCTTCTGCACTACTATTACTCTCTTTTTATATGTATAAGTACATCCACAATCTCCTATTCGTTCTTTCCAGTCTACGAAAGGAAAGTTGAAGTCTCCAGATTAGGAGAATAGTCCAGTCCTTGTGATTTCTATCTTTCCCTTTTTACATATATCATCCAATTTTTCTATTATTAAGTCAAACTCTTTAGTATTAGGAGGTCTATATATTACTATGTTCATTAATTTTTCAGATTCAAATTCTACCGCTATTAGTTCACATTCTGAGTTACTATATTTCTCATATATTTTTTCCTTGTTTTTGTCTTTCCCATATATTGCGGTTCCCCCTTGATTCCTATTTTTTCTATCTGATCTATAAGTTTGAAACCCTTTTATTTGATCATCATTCCCAGTCTCTTGGGAATACCAGGTTTCACTTATATTCATTATATCTATTTCTTTTCAATTTGGGTTAGTTCTTCTAAGTACTCTATTTTTCTTTTTGAGTTACTCGTAACTAAACCCTGCGCATTCATCACTATGATGGTTTGCGTGTTTTCTCCTTCATTAATATTGGTAATAATAAGGATTTTCCCATGTCTCTTTCCTGTTCTGGTATGTTGTTCTTTTTTTCATTTCCAGAAATTTCTGACATTAAAAAATCCAACTTTTCCATAATATTTGTTCTTCCTTCATTCATAATTATTCATTTGTGTCTGAATCTGCAATTTTCTCCATATCTGCAATATCAACTTGCATAATAAAAACAGTTATTATCTCTTGAGTAGAATCTTGGGAGCTGATGCTTTGAAATTTTTTGCTGGCACCTCTGCATATCTCCGTTGATGGCTTCCTTTTTCTTTTACCTGATATTCTCATTCCTCTCTTTATTTGTTTCTTTCTTATTTTGGATTTTATTGCTTGATTGGTTATTTATTTGATTATTTTTCATGGCTACAGGGTGCATATATTTACATTTTTTGTCGAACTTACATCCTTTTCCTTCTTCAGGTTTTTGCATATTTTGGATGTAGATCTCTGCAATCATCCTCATATCCATCTAAGTATGCACATTTACCATATATTTCATAGTTGTGACATACCTTAGGATGTTTGTAGGGTATTTTTCTCCATATCTGCAATTCCCTCTTTTCAAAAGGTTGCAGACTTTGTCTTTTTTGTATATTTTTTCCTCTTTCCCGTCATTGTGTAGATCTGGGTAGAGCCTCTTCGGCATTTTCTTTTGTGCTGTCATATCGTAAAGAGAGAGAGAGAGAGAGAGAGAGAGAGAGAGAGAGAGAGAGAGAGAGAGAGAGAGTACAGTTTCTTTTCTGACTGTCTCTGCCGAATTTGTAGATTTCTTAACAGTCAAAGAAGGTGGATATGACAGTCGATGACGGACTGTCAAAAGGACAGTTCATGACTGTGACGCCAGTTGTAGCAGCCATGGAAATCAATCGATCATTCAACAGTTAAACTCCACTCCCTCGTATCTCCTCCTCGGGGGTGCGGTGACGCCAGATTCATCATCCAATGAAGTATTAATCATCCTCATTGGAACTCCACCGTTGCTTTGATCAAGCACAAGGACGGTTTGTACTTGGTGGAGATTGTTTGCAAGAGACATTCAGGATATACCTACAAGGAGCACTGTGAGCACTCTTTGTCTCTATCATTTTTGTCCCCGTCGTCAGCTGCGACCCGCAACCATCGACAGACGGCCAGGTACATCATCATTTATTGCATAGAGCAACGGCCAAATTGGATCTTATATACATATAGAGGGGTTTGACAGAGTCGCTTTTTGAGAAAGTTAAATCGTTGGAACACAGAAGCAGTGGAGGGAATTCTGCATCTAGGAGGTATATATAAATACTAAGAACGACTAGGTTGCCATAGTGATTAAATTCACTTGATGATTGTGAGATGTGTGAGATTGACAGGTGTCACGTAGATGAGGTTTATATATATGTATATGTAAATAAATTCTTCTGTTGAAACAGGATACGTCTCAAGTATAAAAGGCCCATTCAAACCAGTGTATTTTAATGGGCCTTTTATAATTGAGATATACATATGTACTCAAAAGGTACATATTTCTTTTTCTGGATCGATTAAGGAAATAGCACAGTAATAATCCCTCCTCGAGGAGGAGAAAACCTCTCGAAGCGATTCCTGTAGGCGCTGGATAATTTGGACGCAATCTTTTGCAGAATTATGTCGAAGTGACTGAGCATAGCTGGGTCTCATTAAGTCGGTTTTTGCGGCATCCCCCCCCTGGGTTGGATACCCCCAGGGGGGGAATGCCCCTAGTTCTGCCCCCGAGAATGGAAGTGAACGTTTGTCAACGCGAGTGTCTGCAGGCGAATTTGGCAAAGAAGAACGTCCTTTGTCTAAAAGCGGAGACAAATTGATGGAAGTCTATCGTTGAATGAAGATTCTTCTTTGAAATACTTCCCTAGGGGGCTTAGTGCCGCCAGTGCACTTCATGCGATACACTGTAGGCATTACTTGAGGTTCCTTGCGGCTTTCCTTCCATGGCTCGTAGGGTTTTACTTAGTTAATAAGGTATATGTTTATATATAAAGGCAAAATCCACGAAGGAAAGAGAAACAGTCGAGAACCGCTGCCAGGCCTTTCGACTCTCTGTCCTTTACTGCCTAGTTAAGGACGAGAGTCGAAAGGCCTTACAACGGTCTACTCCTTTGTTTCACTTACCTCAGTAGATAAAGAATGAATCATATATTATATATATATATATATATATTTATAATATATATATGTATAATAAATGTAAATATGTAGTATTATTGAAGAGTGTCTTACTGGATAATCAAATTACTAATACTGATCACTGTCAATGTTATCACCATAACCATCACTATGAATAGATGTCATCGTAGGCTCGCTCGTCACTGTAGTGGAAATCATTATGATCATTATGATCTTATGAATCAAGAGTAGGCGGGGTTCGTACACACACACACACACACACAAGATATTAAGGTCGCTGCTCAGCCTGGCGTCAGTTTCAAACACGCCCTTAAGGGATTGGGGCAGGGGGGGGGGGGGGGGGGGGGGGGGGGAAGGGGAAAAATGCGGGGGGTGGTGATGGACGACGGATAATTGCTACGCTTGCAATTTTGGAACTAATTTATCGCCACGGGTAAACAAATTCTGCGGTTGCTTGAGCAGCCTTGATGCATAATGTTAGTAGATCTCTTGCTTTTGAAGGAAATTTGAAGTGCTACAATTGCAGGATGATGGCGTTTAGTCTCTCTCTCTCTCTCTCTCTCTCTCTCTCTCTCTCTCTCTCTCTCTCTGAGACCGTGTGTATGTAAGAGTTCGGAAGAAGAATTTAATGGTACAATAGCAGGATGATGGAGTATGATAGTGAAATCTCTCTCTCTCTCTCTCTCTCTCTCTCTCTCTCTCTCTCTCTCTCTCTGTCTCTCTCTCTCTCTCTCTCTCTCTCTCACAGGATGACGTCAATGCTTAATAATAATGTCCAGAACCCCATGGGGAGGTAAGACCACCCCCCGGAGATGTTGAATCAGTCTACATGAAGTGTATATTTAGTCTTGTATTAATAGAGTATATGATGTAGATTGTAGAAACAGTTGTGAGTTGTAGACGAAAGTAGATGGAAGAGACGAATGTTCCTTTCAATAGAGAAGGTATAAGATGGGGAGGAAAGAGTAATAATAATAATATATATATATATATATATATATATATATATATATATATATAATAATTTTCGTACAACGTAGCCATCCTTCTCAACATAGAAACAATAATAACAACAACAATATATTATATAATATATATATATATTATATATATCATATTATATATATAATTAATTCGTACAACGTAGCCATCCTTCTCAACATAGAAACAATAATAACAACAACAACAATAATAATAATAATAATAATAATCCATAATAATAATAATAATATAATAAATGCAATTAGGATTTTTGGGAAAAGGTCTTAATGGGTTTATTTACGTGTGTATCTTTTTTTCTTTCTTTTTTTTTTGTCTTGAGAAATCTCAGAGTTTTGTTCAAACTCTCTCTCTCTCTCTCTCTCCTCTCTCTTCGTCTCCTCTCTCTCTCTCTCTTCTCTCTCTCAGATAAATGTCACCTTCTATCTACGTAGCTGTGCATTTCATAATACCGAAGAAAGTTGTAATCTTTATACCCACAAACCTCCGCTGTAAAATGGAGATTAAAGATGACATAATAATTGATAATAAGTCGCCTGACATTTAAGACTGGGAAACTTTAGGAATTACCTGTCATTACACTTGTCATTCTTGCAGGTTATGCGAATAGTAAAAGTGTTGTTATTATACAAAAAAAGGCAACGCTGTTTAAAGTCTTGCGCATTTGGTTTGTGGTGTGAAACTATGTTTTTTAACCAGTAGTTATGTGATTTTTTTTTTTTATTCCCGTAATGTAGGTTTGCAAGTTTTTCAGTAATTTTTAGATTGACGGCAAATATATACATGGTCTTTTTACCCCTTATAGCATTTAGAATTTTGTTAACATTTAGAATCATTTATGTTTTTTGAAATCCTCAGACATTGATAATATTTTTAAGAATAGTTTTCCTAGCGTTTCAGAACAGCTATGAAGGTTTGTTTGTGTAAAATGTCATTTTTTCAACTTCGTCATAGTTTTGCATTAATTAAATCTTTTGAATTCACCAGCTAGTGAGGGCGAGCAATTGAATCCAAGTAGTAGAAAGTTCAAATATTTTAGAATTCACCTTCTAGCAAGAGCGAGCAATTGAGTCCAACTATTAAAAAAGATTGTGCCTTTTGAATTCACCTGCTAGCCAGGTTGAACAATTGAATCCAACTATTAAAAAGATGGTTTGTTTTGAATTCACTTAATAAAACAAAGCGAGGAATTAGAATCTTATTCGACTTAAGAGCAAATGGGAGAGCGAGCAATTGTGATACAATAGCAAGACAATGTCTTGCAAAACGCCGAGCAATTTGAATTCGAATATTGGCCCAGCGGTCGAATGACCTCGAATTCATCTCAACGGGCCATAGCAGACTTTGGCCCCTCCACAATGTTCTAGTTGCCGCCCGCGGTCTCTCGTGGGAGACACGCCCGCGTGAGGGCGGGTTTAACGAACGGCTGGTGCTGGACGGGCGGTTAGGGGTCGTTCTATAATGTCGATGCAAGGAGTGAGTTGGCGTTTCTACATATGATATTTATTCTATATTGTATTTTTCCTCGTCATTCTGTCTTTGTGCTTTTTTTTTTTTTCGTTTATTTCACCGCTTGTTTCTGCGAAACTTTTTTTTTTTTCAAAAAAATTATTTTTTTGATCCCCAAAAAATTTTTTTTGAAAAAAAAATGTGTGGGGGGGGGGCGGGGTGTTGTTGGTTGTTTAGGTTGGGGGTACCCGTTATCTTGCTGCTATTCTCTCTCTCTCTCTCTCTCTCTCTCTCTCTCTCTCTATATATATATATATATATATATATAATATATATATATATATATATATATATATATATATATATATTTTCAAATTAATTTTTTAGCATTTACCACATGATCACGTTTATTCAATTATTTACAATGCATTAATGTATTTCATGAGTTGGGGGCGGGGGTGTGGTGTCGTTTATTTGTCAATCAGATAATTATGTTGTTGTTGTCATCGTCAGTCTTGTATTGTTCATTTTCTTTCTTATATTTATTTCTTTTATCTTCGATACATTTATAAGAAAAAAAAAATATTGCAAATAAATGTCGTAGGTTATTTCGCCGAAGACACCTTCTTTGGAAAACATCTTGTGAAAGCATATCATTATTTTTTTTAGAATTTTCCATTTCAGGTGTTTTATTAAGATATCAGTAACACGACCTTGATTTGCTTAGTGGAGGTTCTTGTCCCTGCAGGATAAAGAAGCTAACTCCTGAAGGATTCCTGAGGGATTCTTGGTCACGAGAATTATTAAAGGATTCTTTACGAATTCTCGGGAGTATTCTTGAAGGATTCCTAGAAATTCTTGAATTCCTGAAGATTCCAGGTATTCCTGAAAAAAATTTAAGATATCTGAAGGATTCTTGAGGGATTCTTAGTCACGAGTATTACTTAAGGATTCTATAAGATTTCTCTTGATGATTTTTGATAGATTCCTAGAAATTCTTGAAGAATTCCTGAAGGATTCCCAGATATTCCTGAAAAAATGAAGATTCCCGCTGATTCCTATAAAATTGCTGGATTCCTAGAATTTCCTAAAAGAAATTGAAGATTCCTGCTGATTCTCATAGAAGTGCTGGATTCCTAATGTTCCTAAAAGAAATTGAAGATTCCTGCTGATTCCTGTAGGATTGCTCATGAATTCTAATGAAAGTAACAGAGTGAAATTTTAGAAAAGACGCTTTAATCGAACAGGATTGTTAATATTCCTTAGAATATCCAGGAATCTTCAGAATTTTTAAAAGAAAAAGAGAGGAAGTGACCAAACTGAACAGGACCCAACATGGATCCCTGAGGGATGCCGTGATGGCTGGCGGAAATTGTTCGATCGGAGGATCTCAATTCGCTGAAGTGGAATTCGCCGGACGAACTCTGCAAGGTTCGTCAATAAGATGATTGATTGAGTTGTGGCTACTAAAACTGGCGTCACAGCAACTGGGTTAATGGACGCCGTGATAAAAAAATAAGTCTTGTGAGGTTATGATGAGGCGAAATCAAAGATCACGTGACCATTTGTGAAGTAATCAATGCATACAGTATATGTTATTGTGACCGAATCGTAAAGTAATGCTGCTTTATTATCAAAATGTGACTGATCCATGAAGATGTGGTTTTAATTATTTAGAAAAAAAAGAGTTAACGGAGCTGCTCGTACTTCTTGAATTTCGTCTACACTGGATATTAATCTTGCAAATATTGTCACGATGAGATTAGAGAAATTGACAATTCTAGAAACACCATCGCAAGTGTTGAAGTCGGCCCATCAACTAAGTGGACCAACCTCTTTATATAAGATTCTAGAAGTCACCAAAAGGACTTAAAACGACAATGTAAGTGAAATCTTAAATTACGCTTTAAATTTGAACCAAAGAGGAATTTTTTTAAGAGTGATGTTTTGATGTGGCTTTTGAAGAGAAGGTTGAAGGTTACATGAAAATGACTGCTGTGCAATAGAAAAAGATACGTAGTGCAGTTGAGGACCATCACGTCAGCTGTGACTCTGAGAAAAGGGGGGGAATTTGGAAATGACCCATTGAATAGGATATCAACAGGACGGTCGGTCATCGCCCCAGTCATTGGTCTCTGGAAAAAAACAAAAAACAATGACAATGATTCATAAACGGCTGACGGAGGAGATAGTACTCGTGTGAAAAGGTATTTAAGAGTGATAATAGAAAGGCAATCTTGTAAATAGAAAGACAAGGAATTAGTGAGTCGTCTCTCAGCTCGGTCATCGATCTGTCTCCGTACTCCTACGGGAAACGATGGCGCCCCATACCGGAAACGGCAGCGGTGGGCGTGGAGACGCGGCGGGCGGCAGCGGTAACAACAACGGCGGCGGCTCCGGAGGGCGCGCCGTCGTCAAGTACAAACTGACGGAGGTCTTCAGGAGGTATTCCCAGCTCCTGCAGGTGGCCACCCTCTTCCGCCAGGTCGTCCACAGGGCCAAGCACCGGCACTCGTCCGCCCACGTCCTGGAGTCGCGGGTGGAGGAGGGCGCGTCCACTTCCTGGTTGCTGGTGCTCTACAGCCCCAAGTTTGCCCCCAGGTCGCCCAAAACCATTAGGTAAGTTGCGGGGGAGGTCGGGCCAGGTCACGCATTGTTTGGGGATGAATGCAAAAGGTGAGACAGGGGTCTACCTAATGACTTCACGGTAACACAGGTAAGTCAGAAAGCAGTCTTTTATCTTTTAATAATATTTATGAGACGGGTAAGTAAAAAACCATTATATTAATATGTCTACGGCCATCATTAACATAGATTGTAGCGAATACAGGTAAGATTCTTGTTTGCTATATCAGGGTACAATTAATCTGGTAAGTTGGAAAAGGTATATTTTTACCTGTAAACATGACCAAGGTCTGTTGAGTTGGTGATCATCAATTTTTTCGTCTATCTCGACGTATTAAATAGTTAAGATTAAATAGTTTTTATATCAATAGTTTTTTGTTAAGGAATGAAATATCGAATTTGTTTTTTTTACTGTTAAGTATTAGTGAAAGTGATATTTGCAATATGACAGGTTTTGTTAGTTAGTATATTGCTTCTTGACTTCTTGATGGTAATCACTTCCGAATTTGATATTAAATTGAAGTTATTAATATTTACGGGCATTTAATAACTTAACCCGTAAACATAACAAGGCGACAAGAATTTAATAAAAACATGACCATTATAATTTTACCAGAATATTGTGTATTAAAATTATTAATGTAGCAATTAAATTATTTTTTTACTGGATACTAAACGTTGAGTTTATAATACTTTTACAGTATGATAAACAAAGTAGCTCTGAAAACATATGCGAATCAAGACTATTAGCCTTAATTGCTTGAACATTGCTTGAACAAAGTCAGCCGCTATTTGCTCTTACAAAAAAGTTGACCACAATAAAAATAAATAAAATAAAAAAAATTAATTACCCTCTTAAAAACGGGCTTCATTCCCATCAATTAAGTCGAGGTTGAAATTACCATCACACTAGCTTATAATACCCACTGAAGCCATCTTGGTGTCACCAGCGTTTGCTGGAGTTAGTCAATAGAATTCTTCTTAAGAGATCTTAAGGTCAGATCTGCCTTGTACGCTTTGTGTTTGGGTGACCATGCTTAACCTTGTTCATGAGGGTCCCGCTGGGTTAAGGCGGTAACCATTTTACCAAGGATTGCGTGGGGAGAGAAGTGAGGAGTGTTGGAAATCACTTTCGTTCTCTTGGTTATATATATATTTTCATATTTATTTCCCCTAAGTTTCGTAATTTTCTTCTTTTTTAATCATATTTTCAGTGGCTCTAAAAAATTATAAAAACAAGACGCAATTCGCATATAACTCAAATATAGATTTTTGACACCTGAAATTATCACAATTTGCTAAAAAATCAAGATCCACTGAAATTGACCCAAAGTAGAGGCCATTTGTCACTCCACACTATTTATTTAATATATATATATATATATATATATAATATAATATTATATATTAATCATTAGATCTATTTCACATTCCGTATTAGAGATTCCCTAATTATTATTATATCTCAAATTAGAAACCTCTCGCTGATATATGTGTATTTATTTATTTAATTTGTAAATTCATTAACACGAGTAATGTCTATCGGATTTTATGTTTTCTTTTCTTTGCTAACTTTACTTATTTTTTCCCCAACAGGTAAGATTTGACTGGACGAGATATCCAGGCTTTTTGGAGAGAGGCTAAAAATGGTGATGTACGGAATAGAATATTCATATATTTTTACATTTAGCATTTTGGCGTTTTTTTTTTTTCTGTGAATTTTATTTTTCCATGGTGTAAATCTTAATATGATTTTTAAGCAGTCATTTGGACATACTTTTAATTATGATTTTATACATTTTCAATACATCTAGGCTTGTCCATCATTTCAGTAACACTTAAGACTTTATAACGGTCCAGTTTCATACAACTTTGTCTAGTACATCCAGTTTTTTTCAGTGGAAGTATCAATTATAAAAAAAATGTGTAATTATAATAATCATTATTGAAAAGAGAACGAGTAAAATAAGTTAACAAACAACGGAAGATAACAAAGAAATAAAAACAGGATAAATAGAGAACAAGCAAATAAAGTTTTAACAGACAGTGGAGAAGTGAACAAAAAGATATAAAAGCTGAATAAAAGTATGGGGGTGAAATGAACGCGTTCCCAGTCAGTCACCTTGGGGTACCACCCACACGAGAGCTGTTCAAGTTCCCGGTCTGGGACGTAACTCAGTTTTGAAATATTGCAGGAATTTGTAACAAGGTATTTTTGGGGGCGCTTAATTTTATATACGGTTTTTTGTATATACTTTTCTGTCTATTAAACAGAGAGTTTTTTTTTTTTTTTTTTTTGTTAAGAAACTACCTGTGTATTTATGTATATATATGTATGGGTATACGGATGTATATAGTATATACATATACGTATATTTATACAAATAAATATCTATAAACCAAAACCAAAACCAAAACTAAATGGAGAGAGAGCAGAGAGATAGAGAGAGAGAGAGAGATTTTTAGGTAAAACTAACTTCTTTTTGAAATATAAAAAAAAAAAAAAAATAAAAAAAAAAAAAAAAGATGTACTTGGTAAAAAATTTAAAACTTGGTTAGAGTATGGGAGAGATCAGATAGAGAGAGAGAGAAGAGAGAGGGAGAGGAGAGAGAGCGAGAGAGAGAGATGAGAGAGAGAGGATGAGAAGAGAATGAGATGAGATCTTAATTATTATTTAGTCTTGTGTACATGACTGGTATGATCTCATAATACTTAAAAATCTCAGATATTTCAAAGATAAATTTTCCTCAAAAGAGATTTATACACATTACGTAGGCCTATTCATATACATATGTAGGCCTATTCATTTGCATACGTATGCTCCTTTAGTCCGCTACATTCCATTTATACTCAAAGATGAGCTGGGAATCTGTGTTATTCCTTTAGGCCTACTCTTTGTGCTTACTGTTATATGGCCTTGAAGATAACTTTTCCACATTTGTGGGCCTAAAACATATTTCCAGGCTGATGGTAATCAGCATTCCCCCCTCCCAGGTCCTGAGGGGAAAAAATGGAAAAAGGGGTTTTTAAATGTCGATGATTGGATTTTTATTAGGCCGTTTTTTTACTATTTATTTCTTGTACCGTGAAGGTCGGGTTTCATTCATTCTCGTTTGAATTTAAAAGTTCCACTGTGTTCGCTGTTGTTTTAGGCCTAGTCTAGTAAATGCTGCTGTTTTAGGCCTAGTCTAGTAAATGCTGCCGTAACGTCTAGCGTAATGAGTGATGTTTGTTGTAGGCCTTGAGAGATATTCACTACTACACTTTTAAAGAGTATTTGGTCACTACTTTCAACATATTAAAACTCTTAAGTGTATTTCAGCTTCAGCAACTTTTGGTGGATATAGCTATTGCTATTACAGGCCTACTCTCAGGGTGAATCAGTTTACCTTCTTATGCAGCTGATCGTAACCTTTATAGGCCTACCCGTGTTGTCAAAAATGACGATTATATATAAAAGGAGTTCGAGAAAAACCACAAAGTAAATATGTGAATTTTTTTTTAGCCATTACTCTGCTTGGCTCCAAAACGCGGAAGAAAGTGTATGGCTGCTCACTATGCTGAGTTAGGCGTCAAAATTGTCAAAATAATGAGCTGAGCTGGTCTATGGCATAATATAATCGGAGCTACCAATTTGATGCTGTACAAATACACGTAAGGTTTAAAGCAAAGGCTCTGTTTAGTAGAATATGATAAGGAATGGCTTTTTAGTATAATATACAAATCAACATTGAGGATATGTCACAATTAACTACTATATATTGTCTACTCTGAACTAAATTGCACATCACACCTACCCTCCAAAATAGATAATTTAGCTACAAGATCTACCACATCTAAAACAATTTATATGCCAGTTAGAAAACTGAATGTGACTAGGTTCAGGGTCCTTGGTCCAACTAGGGACCGCTAATTTATTTTAGTATTTATTAATTCTTTACAACGAGGAAAGGAGAGAGTTCCAAAGGATATAATAGTTAAGTGTCTCCATCTTCAACTGTCAGTGAATCTCGGAAATGAGTCATGCTTTTTGTCGTAGGCTGAAGTGTGACTTTTTGAGAAGGAATTTCTGGATTGGTTGAAGAAAAAAAAAATGGCTTGTGGTTAAGTTTTAGGTCATGCTGTAGGTAAATTATATATTATCTATATTATATATTATATATATATCTATATAATATATCTATATATAAAGCAAAGGCATTGCTTGGTTCCCAAGCCAGAAGGAAAGCAGAAAATTTGGGCAAAACCAACTTAAGACCTATTCTCGAATTTTTAATAATCACACAATAAAGGAAAGCGTTAAAGAAATATTAATTTACACAACTGGGGATACCATTAATGCCATGAGATTATTGTACGCCTCGAATAATTCCTTATCTTTTCCTAATACGTAAAATGACAGAATTTAAATATATATAAAAACGGTTGAAATATAAAAACGTTACGTGACGTCATTGCAGGCTACACCTACCGGCCAATCACCTCCCACGAGGCATCAGTTGCCAACTCGTTCCAGCAGACGCGCTCATAATAGCAACGCAGTCTAACGTAACGTAACGCAAAGTATGTGTCCTCGGATGAGTTCGTCATCCACGCCGATATATAATGAGGGTGACTCACTCTCCGGTGGGATTCAGAGTCCGCCCGTAACCACCGTAACCGTCACAGGTAATAATGAACTTCGGATAACGAAAGCATTTGCTACCTACCTGCCGCCGCCCCCGGAGTGGGAGATCTCGCGTTGCCATCCGGGGGGGTTCGGGATTATAGACGTTGTCGTATCAAGGACGAATTTTGGTAAATGACTCACAGAAAATAATATAGAAATATAACTATTTATTGGACATATTAAATGGCCACTGTCAGATATTGAAAAGAAAATGGAGTTAAAACAGATTTAATGTTGCAAACGTTATTGATAAACCTATGTATGTATGCATATAAATATATTTATATTAGTAAAAATAGCGTTATATTTTGTAAACAGCTGCTTCTCCTTCACATTCACTTTTTCAGCTACCATGATATCTCGGTTAAAACAAGTTTAGCCAGCTATTTTACTTTTACCAGAAGCGCTTAGGATGTGCTAACCTGCATATTTAGACCGATAATTTAACATACCACTGATTGAGAAAGAGGTTTAGTTCTAGAAATCCAAAGAGTTTTCTGTCGTATACCACAATATAAGGTTATAGAAACAGCCTTACAAATTTAATCCTAACTTAGGATTTGCGCTTTTTTTTTTTTTTGGTGGTTTTTTGGTTTTTTTTGGGGTTTGGCGAGGCCGGGTTTTAGCTTTCGATTAAACTTATCCTATCGGTAAAGTAGTGCTTATATTCGACTAAAACCAAGTTCCAATGTGGATATAAAATTTTCTCGACCATGGCAAATTTTTAAATAGAAAAATGCAACTTTTGTATAAATGAAGCATTAAAGAAGGCTGGGAGATTCAATCCTGGGTGAGCCATTACTTAATATCAAACAAGTTTCCTGTCTTTTGGATGATTTTGAAACTTTCTTAACATTTTAATATGTGTATGCAATTTCAATCGAAGTCAGTGGCATTGTTCTCAGATACCGTCTTATCAAGACTTTGAATCGGTCTATACTTCAAGTTCCCGTTTTCTTTTTCTTATTCGACGGAGAGTTTCCCCAACTCTCTCGGTGTCGTCCTCAGGACTGACATACGTACATGCATACACGTGTGTGTGTGTGTGTGTGTGTGTGTTGTGTGTTGTGTGGTGCTGTTGTGTGTGGTGGTGGTGTTGTGTTGGGGGGTTTTGGGGGGTGGGGGCGATATATTGGACCGATTGGCGAGAAGAACAAGACGTTATGATTCAAATCTTGACCAGCCCTGATGCCTGCCTAGTCACGGGAAATAGCTAGGCCCTGAGTTTCCCGCTAGTCCATATATTTTTTTCCCTGAAGGCCATGCCACCCCTCCCCCTTCCCACCTCCCCCCCTCCCCATCCCCCACTCCACCTTCCCCTCCCCCCCCCAAACTCACCCACCAGAATTTTCCGTCTTTAACTTGTTCCTCCGCATTGCCCGTCCTGTCCCGTTCCGTCTTCAAGGAAGGATTACAGGATTACACGTCCATTTGGAAACAGCAGTTCTTGGAGAAGAACTTCTGTTAGAACTTACACTTACACAAGTCAGTGTTACTATCCATGGAAAATGAGATTAGTTTTAAATAAAGAATTAAGGAAATTCGTGAATGGGAAATTATCTGTTTTTAAAAAGTAGAATAGAGATTTATAGTATTTTAACCTTGAAAATAAATCAAGTTTTTGATGGATAGAATAAGAATAATGTTTGATGGATTTGTGCTTATTCTGTATAACTATATTTTATTTATTTATTTATTTTACGGTTCAAGGTGTCGATAGTTGTTATTATTTTTATGCCAATCTAGAGTTAAATCAGTTATTTTAATGTATATCTTTTTCCGTCCATTCACAAGGTATCTCGAACCATTATTTAATTTTTATGGACATATGAGCTATGTTTAAGTAGTTTCAGATAAAGAGTCAGACATCTTAACGGATTCAAACTACGAATTTCGCGAGAACTTTCTTTGCTTTATTTTCAATCTAAGGTGATCTTCAATATCTTTTATTTTCAGTCTAAGGTGATCTTCAATAGCTTTATTTTCAGTCTAAGGTGATCTTCAATAGCTTTATTTTCAGTCTAAGGTGATCTTCAATATCTTTATTTTCAGTCTAAGGTGATCTTCAATATCTTTATTTTCAATCTAAGGTGATCTTCAATATCTTTATTTTCAATCTAAGGTGATCTTCAATATCTTTATTTTCAGTCTAAGGTGATCTTCAATATCTTTTTTTTCAGTCTAAGGTGATCTTCAATATCTTTATTTTCAGTCTAAGGTGATCTTCAATATCTTTATTTTCAGTCTAAGGTGATCTTCAATAGCTTTATTTTCAATCTAAGGTGATCTTCAATAGCTTTATTTTCAGTCTAAGGTGATCTTCAATATCTTTATTTTCAATCTAAGGTGATCTTCAATAGCTTTATTTTCAGTCTAAGGTGATCTTCAATAGCTTTATTTTCAATCTAAGGTGATCTTCAATAGCTTTATTTTCAGTCTAAGGTGATCTTCAATATCTTTATTTTCAGTCTAAGGTGATCTTCAATATCTTTATTTTCAGTCTAAGGTGATCTTCAATATCTTGATAGGAGTATCAATCGCTAAGGTAGTAGGTCCTAATGAGTCAGTCACATAACTTTATACGGGGGAGTATACGCTATTTGAGGAATTTTTCTTTCTGTATTGCCTTAATGGCAGTAATAATTCCTCAGCAAACTGATACTGCTCTTGTCTGGCGTGAATAGGTCGATATTGCAAGAACTGCAGAGACGTTGGCTGTGACACATGAATTCTGTGTTGATGTAATGATTCATTCAAACACAAAAATGATTCATTCAGACCCTACCAACCCCCACCCCCTTCGAATGTATATGTTTGTGTCTTTTATCGGTACTTATGCATAAATTGGGATGAGTAACTGACGCGCTCAGTAAGGGCTCTGATATTTTAATGGTGATGAATTTAGTCATTTTTATACAAAAGAATTGAATGTAGATTCAGTTATTTGGTACGTACTGCCATTGACGTACTATATATCAAAATACCTCTAGTTTTAATATTCCACACAACTTTTGTCATATATTTTAAAAGTAGTTTGTGCTTTGAAACGAGTTTGTCACAGAGAGAGAGCAACTTTTTTTTTTCCATTTTCAGACTTGAAAAGTATGAATAAATAGTGGTAAGCAGCAAAGAGATATAGTTTCTCTCTCTCTCTCCTGCTCTCTCGTCTGTCCTCTCTCTCTCATTCCTCTCTCTCCTCTCTCTCTCTCGCTCTTCTGCTGATAGATGTAGGTTAAATAGTACTTAGCCTTGCCAAAGCAGTACCGACTAGATCCCAATATATAGGAAGTGGTTAGCAGAACGATTATGTTGTTCTCTCGCATTGGGAAATTCATTATTTTTTTTTCTAGACTTGTAATTGATGCTAAAGAAAATAGAGTAAGCGATTTTAATCTTTATAAAACCACTTGCATTATAATATGTATAATCTTGGACTGGAAATGAGTAAGGACTGGTTAAGAGAATAAAGGAATAATTATAAATTTGATTTTTGTTGTCAATTTTTTTTGCGTCTTTTTAATTGCCTGTAAAATAGAACTGTTATAGAGATAGTTTATTAGTCTGTCATATTGAAAGAATTAACTTGAAGTGATTAATTGTCTCTCGTGTATAAATATTAGGCATTTCAATATATAAAACTTGTAAAAATGTTTAAAAATCAAGTGTAGGAAATTATAAACTATATCGTAAAGTTGTTAGGAATTTCAATATGGAAAACTTGGAAAAATATTGAAAAATGAAATAAGATATCTCGTATAAATATTAGGAATTTCAATATATAATACTAGTAAAAAGATATTTCAAAATTAAATAGGAAATGATAAATTATATCTCGTATAAATATTAGGAATTTCAAAATATAAAACTGGTAAAAAAAATATTTAAAAATTAAATAGAAAAGGATGAATTATATCTCGTATAAATATTCGGAATTTCAATATACAAAACTAGTAAAAAAAATGAATTTAAAATTCACCTTTCGCAAAAAAAAAAAAAAAAAAGAACCGACCTTGAATTTGAGGTGGACGCGAGGTCAGAAAAGTAACCCCGTAATCAGCGATGAATCTAAGGTCATTTCACTCAATAAATATTTCACACGGGAGCGTCATTGATGTGATGGGATGAGGGTGGGTGTCGCGTAGTGGGGTGGCCAAAGGACCCATTACAGAACGGAAGGTCACCCTTATTCCGGATGTAATGGAAATGTAATGCTTGTGATGTGCGATGTTTTTCTTCCTTGGTTAGTGCTGTAATTTACAGATTTTTTTTTATATCTTCCCACTGGGGGTTTGGTAAATAACTATTGCTTTTTTGTCGGTGGGTTAGTCCTGTCTCTCTCTCTCTCTCGTCTCTTCTCCCGCCTCCCTCTCTGCTCTCTCTCCTCTCTAAATGTATATATGTGTATTTGTATTCTAAGGCATTTTATGCTAAATACTCTTCTTACGATTTTATACATTGTTATTCCCATGACAAGTTTTATTTATATAATATTATACGCGAGAGAGAAAAGAAAGCGAGATAGGGGTAAAAACAAGAGGAAAGAAAGAGAGAGAGAGAGAGGAAGAGAGAGAGAGAGAGAGAGAGTGTCTCTCTCTGTCTGTCTGTCTCTCCGCCAGACAGACAGACAGACAACCTTCAGGGAAACTTGAATGTCAGCGGAACTTAGTCCTTTACAGTACCGTGCCGTCCCCACCATTAAACCTCGGTTAATAACAATACTGGTGAAGGTACCCCTGGAAGTCCCGCAGGGTTTTTTTTCCTGGATGGGGAAGGGAGAGAGAGGAAAAAAAAAGGAGGAAAAAAAAAGGACTTACATGAAAGCTTATTTCCCCTGGGAAGCAGACGCGGAAATTATAATAGTTGTAAGTTATGTATACCAACGTTGTTTAGTATATAACATTGTATACGATTCTATGAAGATATGGATTACTAACATTATATCTATATATATTATATATATATATATATAATAAAATATATTATATATTTATATAGAATATATATAATCTATAATCGTATATTATATTGTTAGGCTCCCGGTCTCTTAGCATTTTCTCGGGGTTAGGTAGCTAGCCCATAAACCATGACTACCTGAGCTGCGACCCACTGCATTCAGCTGTCTACCAATCTTCTATTCCGCGCTCAAGCTAAATGCAGTATACAATGGATTACTCAAGTAAGGGACGTGATTCATATGCACTCACGTGGGATCGCTCCCGGTCCACCCAGCTGTGGTTAGGTACCAAAACGTCTAGTAAGTAAAAATAGATAATTGAATAAAACCCCAGAAAATTGTTGTGTTGTTATAACATTAAGAGAAAAGGTTTCTTAGCAGGTTTTTGATTATTTAAAGGATTTCCTTCCACTAATTTTTTTAATATTTAAAAGGAAGTCAGCGCAATTTTTTTTAACATTGAAAATGAAGTTCGCTTATTTTTCTTTAATATTGAAGGAAATTCTACTTATTTTTTTAATATTAAAAGGAAGTCCACTTATTCATTTTTAATATTAAAAAAAAGTCCACTTATTGTTTTTAATACTAAAAAAATCAGTTTAATATTAAAAGAGTCCACTTATTTATTTTAATATTAAAAGGAAGTCCACTTATTTTTTTATAATATTAAAAGGAAATCCATTTATTTTTTTAATATTAAAAATATTGGTAATATTAATAGAGAATCCACTTATATTTTTAATATTGAAAAGGAAGTCCACTTATTTTTTTATAATATTACAAAGGAAGTCCACTTATTTTTTTAATATTAAAAGGAAATCCACTTATTTATATTTAATATTTAAAATAAGTCCATTTATTTTTTAATATTAAAAAATCCGTTTAATGTTAAAAAGAGTCCACTTACTTTTTTTAAATATTAAAATTAAATCCACTTATTTTTTTAATATTAAAAAGAAAGTCCATTTATTTTTTTATTATTAAAAGTAAGTCCACTTATTTTTTTTAATATTAAAAATAAAGTCCACTTATCCACTCAAAAATCAATGTTATGAAAGCGCACTTGATAAAACTCGACAGCTGTATAGAGGAGCGTGACAGGTGAATTTTATCAGCTCCAGATAAGGCGTCACTCGCCACGATTTCGCGTCCTTTTGTTGATCCGTAGGAATCCGGGAAGGACGCTCAGCCGAAGGACCTCGTTCATGGCAACGGGAAGTTACAATTGCGGTCCTCTGGGTTGTAAAAGGAATTATTTTTTGCGGAAGTGAATTTGGGATGGAGTCATGTTTTTTTCCGGAAGTGATTTCTCGGTGAGAGAGAGAGAGAGAGAGTTTAGAATATTTCATCATAATAACTCATGATTTTGGTGGAGAGACCTTACAGACCTTACAGACCTTACATCTTGTTCGGGTTGCCCCAGGTCCCTCAGTGTGAGGCACCTCTAATGTCTACCAGAGAGAGAGAGAGAGACTGGAATATTTCATAAACACTCATAATTTTTTGGGAGAGAGAGAGAGAGAGAGAGGAAGTTGACTGGTCGACGTGTCAACCTGGCGTCGCAAACAAGTGCTACCAATGAAGATGGCAACGACATATTTGCAGAGAGCAAATTAGATTGCTCTAAATGGGAATAGCTTTTTTAAAAAAGTATTAACAGAACCTGTGTATTTCATTCGAATTGAATATTCGCCAAAATGAACATTAGTGTGTCATGAAAACTAGATTCAAGGAGAGAGAGAGAGAGAGAGAGAGAGAGAGAGATTTGAAGAGAGAGAGAGAGAGATGAGAGAGAGAGAGAGAGAGAATAAAAACCTCATAATTCTTGAGAGAGAGAGAGAGAGAGAGAGCAAGTTATATACCACCCCTCAGACTTTGTGGAAGATTTCTGTTCGGTTGTCATCCATGACTTCATGCTTTGCAGGATGAACGTGTTGATGGCTTGCGTCTCTCTCTCTCTCTCTCTCTCTCTCTCTCTCTCTCTCTCTCTCTCTCTCCGTTGCGGTGTCAGCGTCCACATACTATATGGTCTTTAGCATCCAGCATCCTTGAGACTTGTGGTCATTACGAAGTAGGAAAAACTCACGTTTCCTGGATATTAAGTATTTTCTCTCTCTCTCTCTCTCTCTCTCTCTCTCTCTCTCTCTCTCTCTCTCTCTCTCTCTCCTCCCAAGATGGAGAGTAAATTGTGTGAGATATTCTCATCAGACAAAAAAAAAAAAAGTTATTCTTTCATATAGTTTTAGTATTGAAGGCAGCCCGCCCCTCTCTCTCTCTCTCTCTCTCTCTCTCTCTCTCTCTCTCTCTCTCTCTCTCTCTCCTATATATATGTATGTATGTATATATATATATATATATATATATATATATATGTATGTATGTATGTATGGTGTCACACTTGTGGTGTAATGAATAGCACACTCACCTTACTAGCAACAGTTAAATTAATCGCTAGTTTGATTGCCTGACGAGGTGAAATTCTATAGAAAGATTCAATTTAATTCCACTTTGCGTCTTGACTTAACCACTGAGTTAGGCACCTGGTCGTTCAGTGACTGTCGTAGGTCGAAATATTAAATTGCAATTGGGCTGGTTGAAGACGTTTGTGTGTGTGTGTGTACATGT
This sequence comes from Macrobrachium nipponense, assembly GCF_015104395.2. Taxonomy (NCBI): domain Eukaryota; kingdom Metazoa; phylum Arthropoda; class Malacostraca; order Decapoda; family Palaemonidae; genus Macrobrachium; species Macrobrachium nipponense. The sequence continues at coordinate 6,265,321 of NC_087224.1, forward strand.
ATACATACACGCAATTATCCCTTGAGTGCCCAACTGCTCTCGCACCTGTGAAACCATAGTCAATGTGATTATTATAAGACGTTCCGCTTTACGTGAGTTTGGATTGGTGTGACACGTGTCTCTTGAGTCAATATGACACGTGTATATATTTTGAATATTGACGATTCCGTGTCCTGTTACCATGTGGGACCATGTGGGTGGTGTCTTTGAGGGTAGACAGTTGAATTTGTGATATGTATGTTACCTCGGGGGAGGTATCTTTTGAGAACTTGTAATACGTATTTAGAGAGTTCAGATTCTCTCTCTCTCTCTCTCTCTCTCTCTCTCTCTCTCTCTCTCTCTCTCTCTCTCTCTCTCTCCCCTTTAACCTAGTTTTCATGAAACACTAATGTTCATTTTGGCGAATATTCAATTCGAATGAAATACACAGGTTCTGTTAATACTTTTTTTTAAAAAAGCTATTCGCATTTAGAGCAATCTAATTTGCTCTCTGCAAATATGTCGTTTCCATCTTCATTGGTAGCACTTGTTTGCGACGCCAGGTTGACACGTCGACCAGTCAACTTTCTCTCTCTCTCTCTCTCTCTCTCTCTCTCTCTCTCTCTCTCTCCAGAAGGTTTGGCACCAAAAACTGGGATGTTTCTGCGAGTGAAAGTGTGGTGCCAAGGATCTCTCGACCAAACGATTGGTTTTTTCCAGCCTTGGGGGAATGTTTTTCCTTATTGCTTGACGGGGCCATTTTTCATTTCGACGTTCATTTGTTTTTACGTGATTGTGGATCCCTTAGCAGAGAGATCTTCTTCGTCTGTATGAAGACGTAAGTTAATTGAGGTAGCAGTCTCTCTCTCATCTTCGTCTATATGAAAAAGTACAGTTAATGTATGTAGCTCTCTCTCTCTCTCTCTCTCTCTCTCTCTCTCTCTCTCTCTCTCTCTCTCTCTCTCTCTACATCTTGAACTCAAGGTCGTGTTCATACTTATTCTGTTTCTCTCTTGCATTTATGGAATGGATTCAGCCGGTCATAAGGAGGTCAAAGATCGTTCAGGTCACATTCATCATTAGTCACTATTTGGATTTTTTTTTGTTTAAAGAGGACTCTGGGGACAGAATGCGTTTGAGTGAGGGGGCTGGAGAAGTATTGGTTGTTTATTGTTGTGTACTGTGTTGCAGTGGCCTTTGTCGTATCCTTTGCTTAATATGATTCTTTTTATTTGTGTTCGAGGTTGCTCGGTGTAAGTGATAATAGGTTTTAGGACTCCTCTCTCTCTCTCTCTCTCTCTCTCTCTCTCTCTCTCTCTCTCTCTCTCTCATGACAATGGAAAGACAATCTTACTTTTCAGAGACTGGAAAAAAAAAAGTTATGGAAAATGTCGTTTTTGATGCCATCAATTTAGGGAATTTTGTAATCTCGTATAGACAGTTAATTTGAGAGAGAGAGAGAGAGAGAGAGAGAGAGAGAGAGAGAGAGAGACGTTAGGTAACCCAATCCCGGCAATGGCCAGGTGTGGGGTTACCGGACCCACACCGGTTGGGGATGCTTACCTGGAATTAACGGATAGACGATGCGCCCCCCCCCCCCTCCCCCCCCCCCCCCGCTTGCTTCTCTCTCTCTCTCTCTCTCTCTCTCTCTCTCTCTCTCTCTCTCTCTCTGTGTGCATGGGGAGGCAAATATGCAAGCAGCCAGTCATTGAGGTTACGAGGATTCGCGAATGAGGTAATGAGTTGGTATTTTTCATTTATTTATTTATTTTTATTCGTCTTAGGCGAAAGCAATCCCCAGATGGGTTTTTTTTTTTTTTTTTTTTTTTTTTTGTTTTTTTTTTTTTTTTTTTTTTTTTTTTTTTTTTTTTGTGGGGAGGGGGGAACTCGCCAAGGTTTGAAGTATTTTTGTTTAGGCTCGTTTATTTTTGTATTGTTTTTTTAAGTTTACTTGTGTTCATATTTGATTCATAAGTTAGTTGCCATATATATATTTTTGATTCGTTTATCTTTGTATTGCATTTTTTAAGTATTTGTTTATTTTCTAGTGATTATTTTTTTTTTTTAATTTATAAGTTTGCTTGTGATTAATCTCTACGTCTTTTGACCTGTTTAGCATCATTACTTTTCATGATGAATTTTGATACCGACCCTATTTTTATACCTAATCCTTACTTTGATCAGGTTGAATTTTCGCTACTTGTATGTTATTTAAGATTTTATATATAATTTTCGCTACTTGTATGTTATTTAAGATTTTATATATATAAAATTCTGTGATGATAATACATTGAATTTGGATTAATTGTGCCTTATCTGAAATTTTAACTAATATATCAGATTCTGTGATTACATTAGATTTAATTTTTAAATATCAGACTGTGGTTACATTAGATTTAATTTTTAAAAATAATATGTCAAACTCTGTGTTTACAGTCGATTTAATTTTTAAAATATATCAAAAACTATGATGGCAATAGATTTAATTTTGGTTACTTGTACGGCTTTTAAAATCCTAAATAATATATAAAAATCTGTGGTTACAATACTCTGTCAAGTGGACAGTCCATTAACAGATGCGGTGTGAATTTACTTCTCGATTTAACTCTGAAACCGACTATACTCATATGAGCTCTTACACTTTCACTCTCTCTCTCTCTCTCTCTCTCTCTCTCTCTCTCTCGCTTTTTATCGTCCTTGGCGTGGTGTCATATCAGGCGGCTACTTTCCCTCTCAATCCGCTGTTAGTTGGTTTTGTTTTTCCATTGTCTTCATTCGCGAAAGTAGAATTAGAGAAGGGGGAAAAGTTGGAGGGAGACGATATTGAATAAAAGGTGTCTTCCCGTTGAATTTTTAGTTCCCCGTAAAAGAAAACTTTTTCTCTCCGCCCTCAGATCTTCAGAACTGCTTAGGCTAGAGGGTTGTGAATTGATATGTTGATCATCCACCCTCCAATCATCGAACATACCACATTGCAGCCTTCTAGCCTCAGTAGTTTTTATTTTATTCAAGGTTAAAGTCAGTCATAATCGTGCGTTTGGCACGCATCCGGGGAATAACTGAGCGCTGCCCGGTAGTGGTTGAGAGTTTCATACAGCATTATACGCTGCATAGATGACTCGATTACTTGTGAATTGTACACGTGTTTCTTTTAATCTTTAAGAAGGCTCTGTGCCACCAAAACGTGTATGTAATCCTAATTAAAAAATTTTATGTAAAATCTCTTCACCTCATCATCGTACACAAGTTTGTCTCCTGAACGGATTTCAGAATTTTATTATGAAGGCCGCCGGAATTGGCAAACCCAGTGAAGAAATCCCCCACCTAACCCTGACCAGAAAAGGAAGAGATTGTGTTAAGACTTGCATGCAGTGTTAATTGGTCGCTTGAACCTTTTCAATTTCCTTTCTCGTAAGTTATTTCCTCCAGTGGCGGTAATCCCGTTACCCGACGCTAAGTAAAGTTATCCTTTTAATCGTGTGATCAGGCTGACTTCCGGTCGAGTTCCGGCTGAGGTTATCCGGCTGGACGGTGAGGTTTGGATGCTGGCCTAAGTAGGATGTGATGAGAGAGAGAGAGAGAGAGAGAGAGAGAGTAGGTATCTTTACAGATTCCTTTTACGTCAGAAATCAAAACTTGAATCCCTCGGAATTCTTCGAAGCGCGAACTTGCACATCATCTTCGCGTGATTAAAACCCACAATTTGATATAATTACTGCTTTATAACCTTCGTATTTATCTGACAAATGAAACCCACTTAATAACACCAAAATTGCCGTGTTATTATAGCGCGCATCTTCGCTTCTTTATTTTTCACGCACGCTTAATTACCTCGCTGGATCGCAGTTGCTCGCCAGAAATAATTAATGCTTCACGCTTCGTGAACTTCTAATCATACTAATAATAATATCGGTCGTGAGCACGACCCTCAAGATTAAAGCCTTCTTGTCCGAGTCCTCAAGATCCGTGATATCGAAAATGGCATTACTTATATACCTTTGGAATGCGTCAGACGTGGATTTTTCATTTTTTCTTCATTTTTTCCGTCACTCTCCGAAGTCAGCGCCTCAGCGGCGTGGTTGGTATGGTATTAGCGTCCCACCTCGGTGGTCGCGGGTTCGATTCTCGGCCATTCCATTGAGGAGTGATAGATGTGTATTTCTGGTGATAGAAGTTCACTCTCGACGTGGTTCGGAAGTCACATAAAGCCGTTGGTCCCGTTGCTGAATAACCACTAGTTCCATGCAACGTAAAAACACCATACAAACAAACAAACTCTCCGAAGTCTCTCTTAAGATTTGGTTTGTCTTGGTTAGTTTCATTCTAGAAGCCTTAAACCAGCTCATGAGAAATTGTGATATAAACTGGGCAGATAGTTTTTTTTTTTTTTTTTTTTTTTTTTTGCCATCAAAAGAAGATTAGATACTAACTTTATCCAGCAGTGTATCAGTTTTCTTTATTCAATTCTCAGATGTTTCTTAATTCGTGTTTAAAGTATTTTTCATGTAGCTGATGATCCGTAATTTTTGTTCAGCGAGAGAGAGAGAGAGAGAGAGATTTGCAGCACCAAAGTCTTTCCATTACTTTTGCAAAATCTTCGTGTATAAACAGATTTAATAATGGCTGCCAGTACCAGAAGGATTACAAATCCAAACACTCTCTCTCTCTCTCTCTCTCTCCTCTCTCTCTCTCTCTCTCTCTCTCTCTCTCTCTCTCTCTCTCGTGAAATATTTGATAAAGGTATTTTTCCCTCATTTTGACATGTCCTGCTACATAATATATATATATATATATATATATATATATATATATATATATATATATATATATATATATATATATATATGTAAATTATTGGAAATTGTAAGGCTATTGTTTGATGGTTACTGCCATTGTACATTGTGGGGGAAAATTATGAATAAAATTAGGAATAAAAACATGAGTGTTTTTATCCTTAATTTTTTTTTCAAAATGTGTGTAGGTAAAGTATGTTATTATATATATATAATAATAATCTATATATATATATATATATATATATATATATATATATATTTATGTAAATTATTGGAAAAATTGTAAGGCTATTGTAAGGCTATTTACATATATATATATATATATATATATTATATATGTAAATTATTGGAAATTGTAAGGCTATATATATATATATATATATATATATATATATATATATCTATATATATATATATAATGTAAATTATTGGATTGTAAGGCTACTTGTTGATGGTTACTGCCATTGTACATTGTGGGGGAAAATATGTTATTGTTGGGAAACATGATGTTATGTAGGTCCTTCAACTACTTCCATTATAGGGTGAGCTATTTTTTACTACGGCCGTGGGACTCATTCAGTCGTATAGAGGGACCATTTACATGAGTGTTTTTATTCCTAATTTTTTTTTTTTTGTTTTTTCATGTGTGTAGGAAGTGTTTTTTTTATGTTGGGGGGATTATGTGCTCGTTGGGATGAGACATAGAATCTCTCTCTCCCATTTGACATGTCCTGCTACATAATATATATATATATATATATAATATATATATATATATATATATATATATATATATATATATATATATATATAGTATATATGTAAATTATGGAAATTGTAGGCTATTGTTGATGGTTACTGCCATTGTACATTGTGGGGGAAAATTATGTTATTGTTGGGAAACATGATGTTATTGTAGGTCCTTCAACTACTTCCAGTATAGGGTGAGCTATTTTTACTACGGCCGTGGGACTCATTCAGTCGTACAGAGGGACCATATACATGAGTGTTTTTATTCCTAATTTTTTTTCCCTAAGGTGTGTAGGTAAAGTGTTTTTTTTTATGTTGGATGTGCTCGTTGGGATGAGAACATGAATCTCTCTCTCTCTCTCTCTCTCTCTCTCTCTCTCGTTGATGTTGTACGAGGGCCATTTGCCAATATCAGAGTAGCTTGATATTATAATTATCCCTGGTTGGTATTTACAGTGTGGAGTTCGGGGTTGCATCCTGCCTCCTTAGGAGTCTATCACTTTTCTTACTATGTGCGCCGTTTCTAGGATCACACACTTCTGCATGAGTCCTGGAGCTACTTCAGCTCTAGTTTTTTCTAGATTCCTTTTCAGGGATCTTGGGATCGTGCTAGTGCTCCTATGATTATGGGTACAATTTCCACTGGCATATCCCATATCCTTCTTATTTCATATTTTCAGATCTTGATACTTATCCATTTTTTCCATTTCTTTCTCTTCAAACTCTGTGTCCCATGGTATTGCGACATCAATGAGTGATACTTTCTTCTTGACTTTCTCAATCGACGTCACGTCTGGTCTATTTGCACGTATTATTATTATTATTTATTATTATTATTATTATTATTATTATTATTATTATTATTATTATTATATAAGTAACGTCTCATCCCATCATCTGTAGAATAATGAATAAACCCATTATTTGTTTTAAAACTGAACAATCAGCAACTTAATGAGTTGTTTTTTTGTCATTAATGTGATTCCTGTAGTTTTGTTGTAAACTCTCAAATCGTATTTGTATCAAAGTTTCACTTCAAAACTTAATAAGAGTGAAGTGCATTGACTCAAAACCAACTTTTTATCTTTATTGATTTAAATATTCAATTGTATCTGTCTTATTCTCTCTTGCGAAGTCTTGATTATAGCGGAATTTTTATATATTTATTTATTTTTTTATTTTTTTTGCTCCATTCAGGTCGAGACTGAACAGAGAAAAAACTTCTTTGTCCATGTTGTTTCAAATTCGCTGAATACAACAAAGACATCTTTTTTTGTTGTCTGGTAAAGAAAAAAAAAGGTAGGTTTATCATTACTCTTTGAAATGAAAAAAAAATGAAACGAAAGTATTTTATTAAAGATGATTTGAAATTGACAGCTACGATCTTTTATGTTATGTGATTTACATAACTCCATTTTTATAAAGTCCCTGTATAGGGGTAGTGCCCTCAGTGCAAATCACGCGGCGCACCGTTGGCGTTACTTGGGGTTCTTTGCAATGCCTTTCATTCCTTTTACTGTATCTCCGTTTATATTATCTGTATTCCATCTTCCTTTCCATCCTCCCCTAACACCTTTCAGACCCTTTTAGCTCTTAGTTTTGATTTCATTGCCGAATGACCTCATAGGCCCCAACGCTTGGCTTTTGGCGTCAGCTCCATTTTCCAAATCCCAATTCGTGTAAAGGTTCCCTTTTTTTGTGCTTTTCTGCTTCCTAAACCAGTAGAATGTTTGTCTCCCTGACACTGCAGCCATTCAAGTACCCTTTGTTTAGTATTTTTATACAGTCTTCATTGTTTGTCAAAAACAAGTCCAAAATACCTTTGTTAGTTGTTAGTTATTCATTTCCAGTTTCATTTTTTTTGTCTCTAAACCTTTGTCTGACCACTGCAGCTGTTACTCCCGCTAAAAGCTGACGGCGGTCTGTCTCTGTACTTACAAGGTGTCAGTCAGGTAGGAGTCAGTCACCTGTCCCCACGAAAGGTTGTGTGTGTGTGTACGCAGGTAAACATTATGATTAGCGATGTTGCCATCTGCGGTTCCTCGAAATGCGTGCTTGCAGGTGACGCCGCCAGGATTGGAGATGCACATGTCTTTCAAAGGTGGATTTTTCTGTATTT
>NC_087224.1:6277964-6300464 GCF_015104395.2 Macrobrachium nipponense
AGGAATTCTATGACCCGTTGTTAGAAAGAGGGAAGTACCAAACTCTTAAAAGCTCCACCCTCCCAAATATAGGCCTCTAGTATCGACGAATCAAAGCCATGAGTGTTGGTCATAAGACAGCCCAAAAGGGGTATCAACGAATGACCTATGAGGTTACCAAGGGAATACGCCCCTAAGAAGCCAGGACATGAAGAAGGAGGCGTATACAAATTCAAAGCCTACGAATTACTGTAGAAGACCTGACAGGAAGGCGGTCTTGTATAATGTTTGCAGCCACTAAGGCACAAGAAGTCTTTCAGAAAATGCCACACCCATCAAAATCCAAAAATCCAAAGGCGGGGCTAAGGAGATTTCAACTGAACAAAAAGGCGAGACAGAGAGAGAGCAAGGGGAAAGGGAGCAGCAGAAAAAAGGGGAAACGGGGACAGAGAAGCCAAGAGAGAGAACAACCGGGGAGCCTGAGGGGAGAGCTGCAGTGGCATGGCCGTGAAACAGAGAAAGACAGAAGAATCCCCAGAAGAAGAACAGGTGCAAAGTGTGGTGCGAAGCAATCAAAGACAGTGAAAGTGACAATCATACTCAGTAATTTCCCTCGTGCCTATAGACTCGTAATTGCAACAAGTGCCAATTAGTTTTATCAGTCCAAAAGCCCAGTAACTCAGAAGTGGAAAAACACTTGTAAGAAACCCCTAACGAAGAATAAACGTAATTTGTATGAATATATCAATTTCATTTCTCATCTAAAGTAGAACCCTTCCTTTTAACGAATTCCAGATTAAGAACATTGAGCAAGAGAAGAAGAATTTATATAAGCCTAATTCCCCAAAGTAAAGACAGCCTCCACGGCACACGTTACCTTAGATCTGTGCAAAGAAAGTAAGTACCGTCACAGATTTATTGGTGGCAGAGCGATGGGAGATACGATGAGATTAAAGATTGATATAAGTTGAACAAGATTAATTGAAGTCGAGCGGTAAGGATAGGAAGAGACAAAAGAGACAGCAAAGAAATGGTGATTAGCGACACGAATGACAGTTAAAGACAGCGGCCGCGAAAGGGAATCAAAAGTTTAGCGTCGGCAAGAAGATTTCAATCCATTCACGCCACTCGAAAAGAAAGTTCTCCCCAAAGACAGTTACCAGTGCTTCCCCAAATACAAGGACAGTTACCGAGTTGTAACAATAAAAGCGCTCCAAAAAAAGCCACCCACACTTTGCGAAAGTAAAACTCCACTCTGAAGAACAAGAACAGTCGTTCCACTAGAAGAACAAGATGTCGAAAGCATGAAGAAAAATATCAAGAGGAAAGAAAACGATCCCGAAAACGCAACAGTCAACGCAATCGAGAGAGAGAGAGAAGTCCCCTTCCCGCAGACGTAACAACGCATCATTCAACGCGCTGGTAGGCGAACGCAAGCGGTCAGACGTAAACCCGGGTGCCGAAGAAGACGAAAGAAGTTAAGTCCAAAAAAATAATGTCCCCACACTTACATAACATTAAACTCTATTAAAAGTAAATTACGCGATTAACATTTCAGTTAGACAATTTCTGGTATTTCAAGATTAAAAGATTTTCACTCTGAACTCTTTTTTTGGCAACGAAAACTCTACGATATTTCATTTTACTAATTATAACTAATCAGCTACTAAGACCTTTTCCCAAACATTTGTATTTACTAACCAATAACTTTAAATTTTAATTTTAATTTAGATTGTGTCATTTTATTTTGATTTTTTGTGATTTTGGTTGTTTTGTGATTTCTTATACTTTGTTTTTTTTGTTGTAGTATTTGCTTTTTACTTTTATTCGTTACGTCGAATGAATGTTTACTTGTTTTTATTTTGTTTGTTTAGGATAACAAGGGTAATTCACGGGAGGTCTCTCGTTAGCGTACACTTTATGGTCCAGTTCAGTATCGTTTTACCAGTACTGTTAAGAGGGTTTTTTGTTGTTGTTTAAGAATCGCTTACCGGTAACGTAAGACTTTGAGAATATTTCAGGGGAAAATTCCTTTATTTTTTTTGGTGTTGGGATCGAATACTTTAGTAAAAAAACAGTTGTATTGTTATTATCATTTTCTTTGGGTATTACGGTCATAACTTTGATACTTTTAATGATACTCAGTACTTAAAGAAAATTTCCATTTAACGAGTCGATGGTCAAAGGGAGACCGACTCCTTATCAGAACGTAAGAACGCCTGTGCTCACGATAAGAAGTCAAACAAGGAAAATAAACATGCCGGAAGGTACACAGTCCGCGAATTCGAGCGCAGCAGTAATGGGAACACAAGGGACATGTGATTAATCACATAGCTAAATTTTGCGGAAGAAAGAACGGTCAGTTAGCTTGTAACTTAGAGAACTGGATAGAGCAAGTGGAGACACGCCTAGATAGCATAACGGGGACAGATAGAGAAAAGCTTATTGAAGCCAAGAGTTATCTTGATTTGGAAGCCGGAGGAGACTTAGAACGGTACGTCCACTCCGAGACTTACCGAGATCTTAAGAATTGGGAAGAATTGAAACGGTATTTCAGGAAGGTTTATTCCACAGTTGGTGAAAGAGATCCAGTTACTAGTTTGGCAAGGATAGTGCGTCAATTTAAGTTAGACGAAAGACGTTATCAAGAGTTTAGCTCTCAGTTGTATAACAATGTGAATGAATGGGGTAACTTCATGGAATCCACAGGTTGGATAGAGGTAGAAGGAGGCAAGCAAAAAATGCTAATGAGTCATGTTAAAAAAATATTTAGACTAGCAATAATGATTGGAAGCCTGCCAACAGAAGTCATTGCAAGGATGACCCGTAAGTGGGAGACATCCGATGATGTAGCAGAGGATGAAGAGAGGAAACAAAAATCCCTAGTAGAAGACCTGAAGGGAATACTATATACAGACCTTTAGTCGCTATAGGACAACAGGAAAGAGGTCCAAATAGATCTAGGACACCATCTAGAAATCAGAATAAGATGCCAGGTAAATCTTCTCAAGGAGGATTTTCGACAGTCACATGTTATAACTGTCAGAAGAGAGGACATTATGCCAGTGAGTGCCGAGGGATAGCCTTCTGTCCTTTCCATAAGAGAACAGGACATAGTGCCCGAGAATGCAGAAATAAATTTGTTTCAGCTCCTAGAGGTAGATCTCAGTCGAGAGGCAGAGGTAGAAACAATAGTCAATCTCCCCCATCTAGAGGAAATAGAGATTCCGTCCCAAATAGATATGCTAATCAAACAGCAAGCATAGGTTATCAACCAGCCTCAGTCAATGTCAGACGACGCAATGGGAAATTTTCTGCTTACTGGTACAATGAATCTTCCTCTATAACAGAGAGAACGTCCGGAATGTCAAGGCTAAGCCCAGCTACACAGGTTAGCAAAGTTGATGTAGGAAATGAATATAATTATAGACCATTATTTCCCGCACATGTCGGTCTAGAGAAACCTATTATTACATTCTTTGATACAGGTAGTCCTAAGAATATAATGTCAGAAAAGGTGTATCGATTGTATTTTTTGTTCTCACTTAAGTTTGAACCCAGCAGTAGATTGTAGAATCACAGACGTCCAGGGTAATGATATCCACGTAATTGGACAGTTAGATTTTCCATTTAGGCTAGGAAGAATTGCTCTAAGAGAAAATGTTCTGGTAGCAAGAGATATACAATTAGCTTTTGCTCATTGCTGATAGGTTATCCAACTATGGCTAGACAAGGTATAAGCATTGATGCCCCCCCTAGAGAACAACTAGTGATTAACAACGGTCGTGAGATTTCTAGAATACCAATATGCAAGTCAATTAAAAGAACTCAGACTAAAGAGAATCCCACGATGAAAGGTATCTTAAAGAAGGATAAGACAGAGGGAAGATATCCAGAATGCATCACGAGTTCACACAGATCATTAACCTCTTAGAATCAAATCAATGCACTTATTTAAAGTTAGAGAGGAATTAAGACTTAAACCGGAGAAAGCACGTGGGTAGAATGTACAGTAAAATCCAATTTTTGAAGGGAAGGAAATTCTCACGCTTACTGAAAAGTCGCAAGTAAATGGAATACATTATTCTTCTAGTTTACATGAAGTCAGACAGAGCAAAATAGCATTACAGATTACGAATAACAGAGGAGGAAAGGTTAAATTAACACAGGTACAGAGATAGGCCTAGCAGAAGTATACTCCATACCTATCCGAGTTGTAGAAAGGGAAACGGTAGCCGCGATCAGTAAAGGAAATGAAAATTACGCTCAGGACATAAAACTGAGAAGAGCTAAGATAGGATTTCATTTAAAGGACATTAAGGAAAACCATGTTAGAGAAGAATTCATAGACTATTGTGGCGAATGATAAGGATATAGTCGCTCTTGACGGCGACACCTTGGGAAATACACGCGAAATAACGCACAAGATAGACATTCATCAAACACAAAGCCATTTACATACCAGCCTACGAGAGTAGCAACATTCCCAGAAGGAGATCATTGAAAGAGAAGTACAAAGAATGAATAGGCAGGAATAATAGAACCATCTAAATCCCCATGGTCTTTTCCACTTTTGCTAGTTCCAAAAAGGGACAAAACTTATAGAATAGTTGTGGATTTCAGAAAATTGAACCAAATTACTGAAAATGATCCTTATCCAATGCCGTCAATGCGAGATCTTATCGCCCTACTAGGGTACCAAGAGATACTTCACCACAATAGATTTATTTGCAGGGATTCTTGCAAATCCCTTTAGACGAGGAAAGTAAACCTTTGACTGCTTTTTCCACTAGTAACGGCAGATACCAGTATGTAAGAATGCCCTTTGGTTTAAAGTCAAGCCCAGTAACTTTTGTAAGATTGATGGATAAAATTTTGGGCGATTTACTAGGCAAGGACGTACACTGTTACATAGATGATTTGGTAATAGCAACAGACACTATAGAGGAACACATAGACTTAGTCAGAGAGTCCTAAAGAGATTAAGAAAAGCCAACTGAAGCTTAAATTAAAGAAGTGTAACTCCTAAAAGGAAAATAGACTACCTTGGGCATACACTAAGTGAAAAGGGCGTAAGAAGTAAACGACTTAAAGATTAAGTCAATCAAGGAATATCCTACAACCTCAGTGCAAGAAGGACGTAAAGTCATTCTTAGGTTTAGCAGGTTTTTACCGCAAGTTCATAGGGAACTTTGCAGTCATATCAGCTCCACTAACTGAACTTTTAAAGGAACACGTATCATTTTACTGGACATATCGAGCAGCAAGAAGCATTCGATGAATTGAAAGAAAGATTCACACAGGCCCCCCAGTACTTAGCTTCCCAGACGTTTGGCAAAGAATTCTTTTAGCCACGGATGCAAGCCACATCGGTATAGGAGCATGTTTAGTGCAGAACAAGATAATAAGTATAATGCGATAGCTTATTACAGTAGGAAATTAAAGCCTTCAGAAGTGAACTACTCAGTAACCAGACCCGAGTCTCTAGCTAATGACGTTTAAAAGCATTTCGATATATCATTTTTGGTTACAAGATAACCGTGTTCACGGATCATTCAGCTGCAGTAGAAATGCTAAAGAACCCTAATTTTTCTGGACGAAGAGCCCGTTGGTTCATGACAGCCCAAGATTATGATATAGAGGTGAAATATGTCCCTGGGAAGACGAATAAGGTAGCAGATGCATTATCAAGATATGTGTCACAAGGTGATAGTATAAATATGATATTCCAAGAAGAAGAAAAGAATGAAACAATGTGCAATGACATAAATGTACTCACCATGCATTATAACAGAGGAGCTTTCCCGGCAAAATTTGCATAAAAGAACAAGAAAGAGATGAAGATATAAGGAACTGTTTAAATACGTTAGAAACGAAAGAAAACACAGCCAACAAGAATTAACCGAACTAGGTAGGAAGGTTGGATGTCCCACAGATGCACTAACGGACAATAGATGGCGTATTAATTTGGATGTGTCACGAATATGACCCATTTGGTCAATTTCTAGGTGTACTGCACAAAAGATTAGTACCTAAGAGTCTAAGAAACAAGGTCATTGAGCTAATGCACGACGATGACATGAGAGCTCACCCAGGAAGGGATGAGACAATTAGATTAATCCAAAGAACTTTCCATTGGAAGGGAATTCACAAAGATGTTAGTAATTATGTGAAGAGCTGCAATACATGCAACAGCTACAAAGGAAGAACAGACAAGGAAGTACCACTAGGGAAATATCCTATCCCACAGACTCCTTTCGAAAGAGTATCTATTGATCTTATCACTAATCTTCATACCACGAGTAAAGGGAATAAGAATATACTAGTATGTATCGACGCGCTCACGAGATATACAGAGTTGGTACCACTAACTAGTAAAAGTGCCAAGGATTGTGCAACCGCTCTCTTCGATAAGATATTTTGCAGATATTCTGCCCCTCAGCTCATTATCTCTGATAATGGGACCGAGTTCAACAACTCGTTAGTTCAAGAAATTTGTAACGCCTTTAAGGTAGAAAAGGTAGCGATACAGCCGTATCACCCAGCTAGCAATGGCTTGGTAGAAAGGAATAACAGAAAGGTTTTAGACGTATTACGTCACACAGTAGGACAGGATCCTGACTGGGACGTCAATTTACCTTTAGTCCAATTGTCATTAAATGCAAGGCATCATACGAGTATTCGTGCAACTCCCATAAAAGCTTTGATGGGATATGAACCCAGATTACCTTATGCATGGCTGAATCAGCCAATACAGCCTAATTACTCTGAAGATATCATGAAGATAAGAATCGAAACTTAAAGTAATACACAAGCAATTGCACAAGAATCTAGAAGAAGCCCAGCAGAATATGATAGAGAAGCACCAAGAAGGATTAAGGCCTGTAGACTACAAGAAAGGAGATGAAGTCTATATTAAGAAGGAAGTAAGAAGTGGTATTAATTATAAGTTAGCCACAAAATTCACAGGACCATACAAGGTCGTAGACGTACAAGAAACTAAGATAAAGGTTAAGAGAATGAATAACATATGCCTTCCACATATGCTGAATCATTAGAAGAAGAAGAATTTGGATAAACAAGGACAAGGTCAAGAGAACCAAAGAAGTTGAAGAATCCGAAATGACAGAGACGTCAGAAGAAATTCCAGAAGAAGGAACTAGATATAACCTAAGAAATAGAAGAGTCACTTTTCAGTGAAACAGAACAAACAAACCCATTCATCCCATTATCCTTATTCCCATGTATTTATTTGATTTCTTTATTGCTAAGTTGTTTACCTTCATCGGTCGAACTTAGGAAGAATAATCTTTTATTGTTACAATTCTTACTTTAATTAGTCGGTTTGTAGCAAGAATTTTTGAGTTACGTGCACTAACTTCAAATTTATTTTGACTTGAAGGGAAATATTTGGGTATGTAAGAAACGATTCAATGCGCAGTATAAGAATTTAAGACGTATATTAAGTTTAACCGTTCCATAAGAACATTCTTAGAAGTAAAAGAATAAATAAGACGGGTTAAGATAGATATTAAGAGATTTTAAGATAAGAGAATTCGTTTCAGAAATGATTATGATTTTAAAGGGGTAATTAAAAAACACTTACTTTGTTCAAATCCATTAGTGTTTGATTGATGAAAACTTACTAATAAGGATATTAATCGATGAAGACTCACTAACAAGATGTTAATTGATGAAGACTCATTAACAAGATAGTAGTTGTTGAAAAACTTACTAACAAGATATTGATTGGTGAAAACTTACTAATTGTTTTCACAGTAGAAGAAACCTACAAGTATTAACCACTAACCGGTTCCTTTAACCGAGTTGCCAATTTTGTTTTAGTATCAAGCAGTGAAGTTATATTGTTTAATGTACAAGGTTACTCAGAAATTACAGTAAGAATGTCCAATGAATTTTGCATAAACACAATACACACTCTCAGTAGGAAGTCAAGGACACACTTGTTATTGCATACAAATACACAAGGATATTTTCTCCCAGGACTTGTCTCCAAGCAGCAGGTCGCAGCGAACAAGAAGCCATCAAGTGTCGTCAACAAAGAACGAAATTTATTTTCCATAAAAGAAAGACGATATCCACCTAGATAGAATAGGACTGAGGACTGAACCAATCATGTACTGTAAACTTGGATAGTTACCATTATTTTTTGCTTCTACCATGCATTTATGTAACTTATGTGACTTAAGGGCTTATGTATGTTAAACTTTCAGTTTTTCTTGTTTTTTGGTGATTTAGTTTTGTTTGCATTCAGTTTCACGTTTCTTAATGTGATTTACTCATATTTGAATTCACTTTGATGATTCCTTTAATTACTTAATCAAGTACTTGTTCATATTCATATTCAGTTTTAATGTTTCTCTGAATGTTACTTACTCAAGAATTTATTCATGTTTACATTCAATTTTGACTGTTGCCCTTAATGTTACTTAATCAAGGATTTGCTCATGTTTACATTCACTTTTGATGTTTTTAAGTTAAAGTTTCAATATGATTTCCAAGAAGCATAAGTTAGGAGTCCTCTTGTAGGTATAATATTTGCTTCAGCTTAGATAACGCTGTCGGACAGTCAGCGGGTAGCGGGCCGAGACTGTAATAGTGTGGCACAGTGTCGTTATTACAAAAGGCAATAACTTAATAATACTTAAGAAAAAGGCACGAAACGGATAATAAGAGAAGAAAAAGATTTTCACAAGGAAAAGGGATACGATAATGATTTTTCTTAGCGAAGGGATTTTGTTACTCCAAACATTAGGCTTTAGCCATTAGACACTGGTTTTCATCTCCCCCAAAAAGCCTCTGTCCGTACCAGCGATTAGTGACCAGCGATATCGCCCAGGCATCTTCGAGAAATTGGAAACTACTCTCATTAGCGCCTATGACTAATCGGCGTTCCCTTCGTGAACAGGTCAGAGAGAGCCATCTGGCATACGTTAAAAGGAATTCTATGACCCGTTGTTAGAAAGAGGGAAGTACCAAACTCTTAAAAGCTCCACCCTCCCAAATATAGGCCTCTAGTATCGACGAATCAAAAGCCATGAGTGTTGGTCATAAGACAGCCCAAAAGGGGTATCAACGAATGACCTATGAGGTTACCAAGGGATACGCCCCTAAGAAGCCAGGACATGAAGAAGGAGGCGTATACAAATTCAAAGCCTACGAATTACTGTAGAAGACCTGACAGGAAGGCGGTCTTGTATAATGTTTGCAGCCACTAAGGCACAAGAAGTCTTTCAGAAAATGCCACACCCAGTCAAAATCCAAAAATCCAAAGGCGGGGCTAAGGAGATTTCAACTGAAACAAAAAGGCGAGACAGGAGAGAGCAAGGGAAGGGAGCAGCAGAAAAAAAAAAAGGGGAACAGAGAAGCCAAGAGAGAGAACAACCGGGAGCCTGAGGGGGTGGGAGAGCTGCAGTGGCATGGCCGTGAAACAGAGAAAGACGAAGAATCCCAGAAGAAGAACAGGTGCAAAAGTGTGGTGTGCGAAGCAATCAAAGACAGTGAAAGTGACAATCAATACTCAGTAAATTTCCCTCGTGCCTATAGACTCGTAATTGCAACAAGTGCCAATTAAGTTTTATCAGTCCAAAAGCCCAGTAACTCAGAAGGTGGAGAAACACTTGTAAGAACCCCTAACGAAGAATAAAACGTAATTTGTATGAATATATCAATTTCATTTCTCATCTAAAAGTAGAACCCTTCCTTTTAACGAATTCCAGATTAAGAACATTGAGCAAGAGAAGAATTTATATAAGCCTAATTCCCCAAAGTACAGCCTCCACGGCACACGTTACCTTAGATCTGTGCAAAGAAAGTAAGTACCGTCACATATATATATATATATATATATATATATATATATATATATATATATATATATATATTATATATATATATATTTTTTTATGCTCCTTTGTATAGTGTTTAGGTTTTGAGGTTTCTATATAGTTTTCATGTTTTATTTTAGTGAGGTTCCTATATAAAGGTTTTTTTGGTGTTTGTGAGGTTCCTATATAAAGTTTTCTTGTGTGTGATGTCCCTATTTAAAGTTATTGGATTTATTTTGTCTGGGGCATCTATTTAAAGTTTTTGGGTTATTACAAAATTCTATTATGATCTTCAACTAAATCAAACTCATTTTCCAGTATAATTTCAAGTTTTTTTTAAGTCCATATTAAGGATTGCTATCAGGTTACTTTTCGACTCGATGTTTTAAGATTTCCTATCCAAAAAATAACTCTGTGTTATACCTCGTCGAGCCTGTATAGATATAAGGAGATTTGATTACCTCATTCCACAGTGGGAGAACCACTTCGCTCAATAGTACGTTTCCCCAAAAGGTTAATAAAAGAAGGGAGAACTGACTCCTTAGATAGAAAAAAAAAAAGGTTGATATTTGCGATATGGCCTCTAGAAAGCGGAAGAGGCCTACTCCATTTTTATAGTTCTCGTTAGGAAGGGCCCAGGGACTTCATTTTTAAAAAATGAGGGGGTGTGAAGTGGCCTTTTATCCTCCTCTTTATGTCAAGGGGTGGATGTAATCCTCTTGTATTTTCCTCAGCAGGAATTGGTTTGATATATATACAAGTTCTCTTGTTTTTATGGGTAGGGATCTTCTGCCTTCTTCCCCCGTGCCATTTGTGAAGGCGTCGTAAAATGAACCAGCTTCTTCTTCCCTCTTCTTCTCTTCTTCTTCTTCTTCTTCTCCTCCTCTTGGAGTGAAGAGTTCCCGAGGAGTTTATATCATTCTTCCTTTCGATTATACGAAAAAGGCGAAAGCTTATCAGGACATATACGAACTTTCTTTCAGTGAGAAAGTGCTTAAGAGAATTGTTACCATTCTCTCTCTCTCTCTCTCTCTCTCTCTCAGTCAGTTGGTAGCTCAAATGTTATAGAGGAGTCCACACGTCGGAAGACCTCGACGAGGTCATTCTCAACCTCCCAGAGGGGTAGAAGACCTGCAAGTAACTCTCTCTCTCTCTCTCTCTCTCTCTCTCTCTCTCTCTCTCTCTCTAAATGATATAGAGTCCACCCAATGGAGGAGGAGATAATCCTCTACCTCCCGAAGAGGTGGAATCTCTCTCTCTCTCTCTCTCTCTCTCTCTCTTCTCTCTCTCCTCTCTCTCTCTCTCTCTCCAGTTGGAGAATCCTCAGATCATGGAAACGTGGCATTCTCTTCTGACCTCCAGGAATGACCAAACCAAATATTTCCAGAAAAAGCAGTAGTAAAAATGCCTCCAAGTTCCTTGAGAGTTCTGTCTCTTATGGCTTCCAGCAGCGTCTGAATGACGCAAGGCGTGAGTAACTAGCAATTTTAAGGAGTATTTAAAGAAACTGTAGCGTATTGGCTTAACTTCGAGAAATACCAAGAAATACTTTTTTCATTTTTTATTATATTTTTTATTATTTTTTTAGTGATATCCAGACATTGTGACTGATATTCTTCGAAGTTTCGTTCTCTCTCTCTCTCTCTCTCTCTCTCTCTCTCTCTCTCTCTCTCTCTCTCTCTCTCTCTCTCTCTCTGATGACAAATCTTTATTTTCCATAATGTCCTGAATATGAAAAACTGTATAAGAGCTACAAAAATATACGAATATAGGAATGATTGCAATAATAATATTGATGCAAAAATTATAAGAATTACAAAAACAACAGTGATTATGATTGCATTATAATAATCATCATCATCATATCTTTATTATTATCATTGATTATTATCATTATTATTATTTATTGTTATTATTATTATTATTGATTCATGAACACCAAATACAACTCATATTTATAGAATTCCAATATAAACGTACCATTGAAAGTAACAGTAATATCTAGAACAACCTATAACTATTAATATAATAATAATAATAATAATAATAATAATAATAATAATAATAATAATAATTATCATCGTCATTGTCCAAGGCTAAATACAATTCATATTTATACAATTCCAATATAAACGTATTATTGAACGTGTAACAATAATGTCTAGAGCAACCTATAACTAATAATAATAATAATAATAATAATAATAATAATAATAATAATAATAATATTGTAAAACATTCCAAAAAAAAAGCCCGACCCACAGAAAACTCACCCACTCAGAGCATCCGAATTCCACCGTGTGGATGAGAACCGAAATAATGATACGTCATTACCTCCTTGCGCAGATTAGGGTCACGTGATCCGTTAACTGATGATGATGCGTCCGTGCCATTGTCAGTTTATTGGAGGAGGTTTGAAATTTTGTTGGATATTTATGGTTTATGTTTTTAATTTATTGGTGTTTCTATTATTTTGTATTAGTTTATGGTCTGCATGTCTGCCAGTCAATTGTTGATTTTGTTTATTTTTGTGTTGATATACATGTATATGATATTTTATATATAGTATATATATATCATATGTGTGTGTGTTTGTGTGTGCATTTTGATATCCATTATTAAGATGCTTGCTTCAAAGCAGTCATTTTTGGAATGGTTCCTATTTTCATAAACCAATTTCTGAAGGTATTTTATTTTGTAGTTTTCATTGGTAAAACTCTATGGGATTTGCACCCCACACTTCAATAAAAGTTTTGAAAAAGGTGGTGGTGGGGGAACCTTATTAAATTTTGAAAGTGGTGTGACTATCTAATATTGGCAACACCAGAGTAATCCAATCAATCACTCATTTAGTCAGTGCTTTTACATTTTATACGTGTGGTTTCTGTACGCACCAACAACAGCGCAAAGTCATCCACAAACAAACAAACAAAAAACCATTTGTTTGTTTGCCCTACATAGCGATATACCTGTTCTAAACAAGTACACACGTTCAGCTGTCTGGGATGGCTTTGGGGGAGTATGGTGGGGTTGGGGGGGTGGGGTTACAGTGGCTGGTGGGTATCGTATGACCAAATCTGAACCCATACTCAGCCTTGCCTTGGGTCAGGATGAGGAGGCCTGGCACGTGAGTCTGTCACGTGGTCTTGTCAGAGAGAGAGAGAGAGAGAGAGATTGGAAAAGGACTCCTGTTCTCTCTGCCATTTGATGAACCAACGTATTTCTACCGAATATTATACAAATATTCAATATGAAACTGCTTCCTAGGCACACCGAAGGCGCGTATCGTTGCAGCTTGCATAACGTTTAACAAATAAATCGTTTATGAAGCCCCATGTAAGAAAATATTCCTTATCAGATGCTTAATCGTACACCCAAACAGATAGCTGATCAGCAGCACGTCTAATCTCCTATCCCGTAAGCATACCGCGGCCACATATCTCATACTTAGTATGCATTCTCCTGCTTTTTGGGTGACAATATTTTTCCTTTTAAATAAACCTCTTTCACTCCTTCTAACTATGTGTTCTTGGGTCTTCTACCATTCGTTTCTATGCGCATATATGATACTCCTATCCACTGCGGTCGTAAAAACCAACATTTTCTGAATTACGTTTAATAACGATGCTTTAGGACATGTGGCTGTGTAACCTTCAAGAGGTACAAAGGTTAAAAACTTGCCAAAAAAAAAAAAAAACTGCTCTGGAGTCATGTTTGGGGTCTCTGTATAACCGGAGGGGAGCTATGGCTTTTTGGGATGGCCCACAAATGGGGAGTCTCGCAATCCCGATTATTCTCGATGGTCCTAGCAAGTCGGAGAGCTTTTAACTAAATAACTCAAGAAGTGCAGGATTTTTGTCAGGATGGGCTGTGTCCGAAGATACAGAGGCAGCTTACCTGGCGTCTGGTAGGGTAAGAAAGATACCACAGTGCTTTTGAAATTATATCACTAGAAATGCTATATAGTTCATCAGATACAAGGAAAAACATAGATACTATACCGTATAGTTTTGCTATAATTGTAGTTCTTGGAAGACTCTATAGTCAGGTACAAGATAAAACAAAGCTTCTATACCGTATAGTTCTGCTATAATTGTAGAGTTCTTGAAAGACCGCATAGTTCATCAGGTACATGATAAAACAAAGCTCCTATAGTTCTGCTATAATTGTAGTTCTAGAAAGACTATATAATTCATCAAATACCAGAGAAAACATAGATACTAAACCGTATAATTCTGCTATAATTGTAGAGTTCTTGAAAGACTATATAGTTCATCAAATACCAGAGAAAACATAGATACTATACCGTAAAGTTCTGCTATAATTGTAGTGTTCTTGAAAGACTATTCTAGTTCATCCAATACAACAACAAAAAACTCTACGGGTTTACACTACACAAACAAACTTCCCCTGAGCACGTGCTGAGCAGGAGCAGACAGCAGGAAGGGTCTGTAGTGGATAGTAGTAGTATAAGTAGTCTGTGGAATGAAGAACCAGGTTCTTGAATTACATGCTCTGTTGATGGCAGTGGGGAATCACACGGTTGTTGTACTCGGTTGGAGCTCTGGTGTCAGAGATCTTGTTTTGTTTCTCTCTCTCTCTCTCTCTCTCTCCAGTATTTCTAATTTGTGCTGGTACGTTGAATCTACAATGTCCAGGATAAGGTATTGGGCATTGCTTTTAATAACACCTCTCTCTCTCTCTCTCTCTCTCTCTCTCTCCAGTATTTCTCATTCGTGCTGGTACGTTGAATCTACTGTGCAGGATAAATTGCTTTTGATAACCCCTCTCTCTCTCTCTCTCTCTCTCTCTCTCTCTCTCTCTCTCTCTCTCTCTCTCTCTCTTTCTGGTACGTCGAATCTAAATTCAAATTGAGATGCGTGACTTGGCTTTCAGTAACCATCACAAATAATGACAGAGTGAACAGTATCATTCAACGTGTATTCTTGTCGTGTAATAATATCAATCCCGTCTCACGAACGACAAGGACCTGGGTTCGATCCTTTGCGGACCCTACGAAAACCCTATTTCGCCACTGCTAACCTAGCCAGTGAATCAGGCAGTTGGCTATAGTAGATTCACATCAACCGTGCATCTGATGTCTAGGCCAGTCCCTTACGACGTTGCTGATAGGCTGTTGATAAGCCAATCAACTGATAGTCAATCAGGAGCGTCGTAAGGGACTGGTCTCTAGATGTCAGATGCACGGTTGATGTGAATATCTACTATAGTGGTTTTGTCATTGGTCGCAACGGAGATTGGGTAGTGAGAGGAGTTTTATATATATATATATATATATATATATATATATATATATATATATATATATATATATATATTGTGTATGTGTTGAGAAACCTCAAATCTTAATAGTCACGATTCCTGTTCGGTTTACGAGTTGCCTTCAGCTGCTTTCAAATTGATTTCTTGCAAGTTTTTTTTCGGCGATGCAATACCACTGAAGCATATACATATATATATTTATCATGTTTGAAATAGCAGCTGGTGATGTCATGACATTTTTCCTGGAGGCATTTCATCGTTAGAATGTCTTGAGTCATTATTTGTAGCTGTTTTTCCAAGATGTCGTTATGTTTTCATGCTTGATGGCGAAATCGTACATTTTAAGGAATTTGTGTCGTTCAAATTTATATTTTGAATTTACTTTACTTAGATTTTCAGGAATTTCTTTTAAAATATTTTTTAAATTATGTTTTACTTTGTTTATATATATATTTTTTTTAATATCCAAAGATATTAAAAAATAGGACTTTTTTGTTTTCATTAAAATTTATATTTTGAATGATGTTTACTTTGTTTATATATATTTTTGATATCCATAGTTTATTCCTGTAGAAGTTTTGTCAAATCTTAACATTACATTCACATATCTTTTGATTTAACATTGCATTCATATATCATATGATTTAACACCTTTTATTTATTATCTTTGCAGGTGAGTGTGTATAAGGCGTGGTTATGATTTACCGGTTCAGTGTAAGTCTGAATAGTATTCTTTTTCTTTTCTAGTTCCCATTCTTTTATTCTTTTCCCCTTCCTCCATTTATTCAGATTTGGTCTAACCAAAATCATTTCCTACGCAATAGGCATTCATATAAAATAGGCAGTTGCCTACGAGGTATGAGAGTTGTTGTTGATACAGCTGTAGGGTCATGTATCTGTGGTATAGTGTCCGATTGTATTGTTGTATTTATCTATATCGATTCACTTGCCACTATATTTTTATTTGCGACTTTATCTCTCTTTCCCAGTCGTCATTTCAAGTGTATAATAATAATAATACGAAGAATCTCCTTTCTCCGGTCATTTCAGCCTCTGCTCACAAAGCGAAAGACCAGCGTTCAATCCCACGAAAGATTGGATGACTGAAGCCGGTTTTCTGAATGGGCTAAGCCGTGAATTGTGTACTGGGTGGCTGAGTTGACTGTGGTGGGTCGCAGTTAAGTGGGAATAAAGCGTATGGGGCCAGCAACCATCACCCGAAATAAGTTTATGAGATACCAGAAGGTTAATTCTCTCTGGAGGCAACTTTTTCTAAGAAATAGTAATAATGGGATTTGGTTCTCCCATGAAAGAGATATTTGATGCTTAGTGGGAAGAATTTGAAATTGAATGATGCAGCAACCCCCCGCCCTTTTTGCTGATATGAAATAGTACGTGCAAGCATTATATCGGCACGGGTAGAAATAGATAAAATAAGTGAGGCATATTTTTCGAACGGTCGTTTCCATGGTTAAAGCACAGTAATAATGATGATGATGTTGGTTATGACAACTTGACTTAACTAATAACAAATATTGGTTATAACAGCTTGACTCAACTAATAACAAATGTTGGTTATGACAACTTGACTTTAATAACAAATGTTGGTTATGACAACTTGACTTTGATAACAAATGTTGGTTATGACAACTTGACTGTAATAACAAATGTTGGTTATGACAACTTGACGTAACTAATAACAAATTATTGGTTATAACAGCTTGACCCAACTAATAATAAATATTGGTTATGACAACTTGACGCAACTAATAACAAATACTGGTTATGACAACCTGACTTAACCAATAACAAATGTTGGTTATGACAACCTTACTTAACTAATAACAAATGTTGGTTTTGACAACCTTACTTAACTAATAACAAATGTTGGTTTTGACAACCTTACTTAACTAATAACAAATGTTGGTCATGACAACTTGGCCTAACAAATAACAAATGTTGGTTATGACAACCTTACTTAACTAATAACAAATGTTGGTTATGACAACTTGACTTTAATAACAAATGTTGGTTATGACAACTTGACTTAAGTAATAACAATTAAGATTAATTAGCGACTGACGATAAAATCTATACACAGAATACATGAAACCTAATGTCAGTGGTAAAGCCACCAGCGATGATATTAGAGGTAGCGATAATCATAATGATAATTTCCTCAATAGTCGAGGAGGAGGAGGAGGAGGAGGAGGAATGTTTATGTAATATGCTTTGTTTACGAACCTGGCTTTCGTCTATCGATGTGCTCTCAATTGGCTCCACCAGCAGCCTCATGGTGTGTGTGTGTGTGTGTGTGTGTGTGTGTGTGTGTGTGTGTGTGGCTGGCTTGCCAAAAGAAGAATGCTGTCTGGTAAGTAAGATCGTTTTCTTTGGGGAATAATAGCGAATTTAAGGTCAGGGCAGAGAAGCCCCCCATGGGATGTGGGAGCATTTATCCTCAAGGATCATCCGTAGTCCCTATGCCCTATGAATAAAGACCTAAGTTGTTTAGCAACAGATCCAATATCACGATGTCTTCATTAAGACGATCAGAGTGACGTTAGGTAAAAGGTTTAAGATGTGGAAGTGATGTTACACGATGTAACAGCATCTCACAGACCTTCATGATTGACGAGGTGGTCACAGATGTCGCGTGATTGACGTTGTCGTGATGTCCTGAAGAACCAGGTAAAAGCAAGTGATGTTATATATGTGTGGTGACGATTGAAGTGATGTCAAATGACGTAGATGATAAAGGAGAAGTCTCGTGAACGGTTGGACACTTTTTCAGGACATTGGAGGTATAAGTGACATGACTGTATTAAATGTTATAATTAAATGTTATTAAATACCTTTATCTCATCGCCATTCAGCACCTTATCATTAACACAGTTATTAATAGGATGACATCGTCAAGAATTACACGTTGCCATGCTAGAGTAAAAAAAAAATATCAGCTGGTTTAATAGTGATTCTTCTTCACGTCATGGGAAAACTGTCATGACCTCGTCAGCCATTGGAAGCCGTTATGCGGAAATAATTGACCTAGGCGCTTTTATCTTGTGCTGAGGTTAAGTTTAGGAAAAAAAGTAATTACTTAGAGCGCGTAATTTGTTTACTGTTCATTGTGTAGACGTATAGAGTGTCAGACATTTTGCTATATATCCTTTGATGAATTTCGACAGAGGATATGTACTCTCTCGCATCTGTCTGTTTTGTTAGTTTTCTGTAAAAGAAAACTACTGAGATGGCTATCTGTCCTGTCCGCCCTCAGATCTTAAAACCCACAGAGGCTAGAGGGCTGCAAATTGGTATGTTGATCATCCACCCACCATTCATCAAACATACCAAATTGCAGCCATCTAGCATGAGTAGTTCTGATTTTATTTAAGGTTGAAGTTAGCCATGGCCGTGCGTCTGGAAGTCCGGGCCATGGCTGAGAGTTTCATACAGCATTAAACGCTGTATAGAAAACTCGATGCATTTTTCACTCATTTTATGTTTGGTCCCTTATTTCCAAAACTCACTGATGGAAGTGTGTTGTATTTTGTCGACAAGAAGGAAATGATTAGAATTTAGAGTAGGTGCAAAGTGGATGCATTATTTTATGTGGAGAGAGAGAGAGAGAGAGAGAGAGAGAGAGAGAGAGAGAGAGAGAGAGTTTAGCAAAAGGAGTGGCTGTTATGACTGAACTATAGTAGCTGTTGTGCATAGGAGGGGTGTAGACTATAACTATAGGTCATGTAATTCTCTCTCTCTCTCTCTCTCTCTCTCTCTCTCTCTCTCTCGTCTTTATTCTTTTGTTTACTCGCTTTGTTTTATGGTGGTGTTAACTTGCAAAAGCAAAATAAGTCGATTTCCTGTGATCGTAATACGTCGTCAGTTGTATTTTATTTATTACTTTTTATGTCATTTTGTTGTATTGTGAGATATGTGAATTAACACTCAGATTTGTGTATTATGTCCTATGTATTTTTATCGTGTTGTAATTTATTGACCTAGTAATTCCTCTGCAGTAAAGCGATATATATACCAGTATATATATAATTATATATATATCTAATATATATATATACATATATATGTGTGTGTGTGTGTGTATAATTTAGAAAAAGGCAAAAATTCAAACGTTACTCTCATAAAACAATTTTTAATATTATTGAAAAATTCCTTCGAAAACTGCTGGTTAAAAAAAAAAAAAATTTTTTTTTTTTTTGCATAGAGATTGGGTCTCTTGTAGAGACTAGCCAGACATGATTTTGAGGTCATGGGGGTGGGTTGCGCGGGTATGGGTGGGCATTTGTTTAAGGGGGGGAAGGGGTTTGTTAGTAGAGTGCATCAGTAAACCATCTTTACCATCATTTACATTTCGTACACATCATCTCCTGTGTCTGGGCTCACCTTCCGTCTCATCGTTTATCAATTTTTTTGTTCCTTTTTTTTTATCCCTTCGCGATGAGAAATTAAAAAAAAAAAATCTTTCTTTTCAAATTAGAATTGAAAAAGTTAGTTTTGTTTGGATGACGTCAGGGGGTTAGTCTAGACTAATTGTAAATATTGTTGAAGTTGTGATGATTTTAAGTTGTGGGTGGTTGTTTTTGTGTGTAGGGATGTGACGTACTACTGATGAGCATCTTAGTCAGTACACTAAGAAAATTATTCAATTAATTCATTTGGATACCAGTGGTAAAAAGACAGGGCGTGTCAGCTATTTTTTATTAGATTTTTATTTCTTTTTTGAGCTGCCCCCAGCTTATAAACACTCAATGTTCGCATTCAGTAATATAACAAATTTAATTATAGTAAGTATGATTACAGTTATGACAATATAAGTATGTTTAATAGGTCCATATTATGTTTCGAAGATTGCTATATAATGCTCTGAAAAAGCAGTTTGGTGTTGAAAAGAAAAATAACTATATTACTACTTTCATAAATACTTTTTCCAGTGTATGTTAGTGATACCATTAGTTGATGCTGGTTGCTAAGCTCTATAGGTCCTATATTGAAATGTAAACAAACTTAAAATATTTTGTAAAAATCGTGATTAGACTGTGAATATCAGACTAGTTTGGGGTTGCATCTCTGTGTGTGTGTGTGTGTGTGTGTGTGTGTGTGTGTGTGAAGACCCTCTTCCTCCATCTTGATTGTTTATATGCCACCCCTACCTAGTCGATCTTGTGTATAATATCGTCACAGAAAGGAAGTTTGAAGTTAAAACTACTAGAGCCTCTAATAGCCCTTCAATTGTTTGGGAAATTGCGTCTGTTATGAAAGGAGTCAGCTAGCTACTACCTCTCTCTCTCTCTCTCTCTCTCTCTCTCTCTCTCTCTCTCTCTCTCTCTCTCTCTCTCTCTGACGACTTGTCTGAACGTAAGCTATTGTAAAACTGACTAGTTCGGATATTTTTATATTTTAAATTTCCTCTCTTATTTTAACTCCCCCCCCCCCCCATTCATTTTTCATTCACACAGTTACAAAAATCCGGAAACGTTTCAATTTTTCCGAGAAATATAACAATAATGAGGATGGGAAGTAGAAAAAAAAAGTGTTGAAAGGAATACATAGCGAGAATGTGTACCGAAGAAAACGGGTTAACGCTGCTGTGTTTTTTGAGGGGAGGCTTGGCTAAATAATCCGAGAGAGGCTGTTAACGGTGCATAGCTATCCTCTCTCTCTCTCTCTCTCTCTCTCTCTCTCTCTCTCTCTCTCGTGACATTACACTTGCAGCGAAACAATACTAAACAACTCTGGCCAAGGCGGAAGTAGGTGTTTGTGTGGTTGTTTGTTTGTACAAGGTCGAATTCCGTGTTCTGGGATTTACTAAGTTAAGGGGATTGGTGTCATGCTGATATATATATTAAGTATATCTTTTTATTTATTTATAATGCTTCATAATTCAGTAATATATTTTAGTTTTGTATTTGTTTCCAAATAAATGTTGTCGTTTAATTCACTCCAGGGTTAGCAATGATTTAATCAAGGGATTAAATAATTGATCTTATCATTTAAAAAATCATGATTTTTAAATTTTTATTATTTATTTTTTTATTTGAAAGCAAACAAATGGAAAAATATAGTTTGGAGGTTAATAAAAATAACTTGAGCATAACTGGTCTGCATCTATTTATTTTGATATATAAAAAAAATTGCAAGTACATACTTTAAGGCCAGAACCGGAAACCTAAAAGATAAATCGATAGTAATTTTGTCATAAAATACATTTTGAGGAAAAAAAGGATTGAAAAAACATCTATCAAAAATAAATCAAACAAATTTTTTATGTCAATGATTTTATATATTTTTCTAAAAAATCTAAAAAATCACCAACCCTGATTTTTTATTTTTTTATTTTTCTAAAAAATTCTAAAAAAAATCACCAACCCTGATTCACTCGTAGAATATCATAAGTCATTTTTGTTTTCTTATTGAAAAATCTATATTCCTTTTATCCCTTTAAGAGGGTAGTGCCGCCGGTGCACCTCATACGGTGCACTGTAGGCATTACTGGAGAGTCTCTTCGCAGCGTACCTTAGGTCCCTAGCAGCAACCCCTTTCATTCCCTTTACTGTACCTCCGTTCATATTCTCTTTCTTCCACCTTCCTTTCCTCAGCCCTCTCCTCAGCGCTGAATGACCTCGTAGGTCCAAGTGCTTGGCCCTTGGGGTTAAGTTTTATATTCTGATTCCAATTCATTTTGATTATATAGTTAAATTATATATCCTTATTCCTATTTTTTTTAGTTATAAATTCTTATAATTTTCTTTAGATTTTATAGAATGAAGGTTTGTGATTGATAAAAGGAATTTATGAAATCTATTTTTACCTTTTATGTAGATATAGAATGAAGGTTTGTGATTGTTTATAGAAATCTATGGTTTCTATTTTACTTTTTATATAAATTGTATAGGCTGAAGGTTTAGTATCATTTATAGAAATGTATGGAACCTATTTTACCTTCAATATAGATTTTATAGGAGGAACGTTTGGTATTATTTATAGGAATGTATGGATTCTATTATACCTTTTTATATAGATTTTATAGAATGAAGTTTTGTAACTGATTATAGGAATGTATCAAATCTTTTTTACCTTTTATATAGATTTTATAGAAATGTTTGGAATTATTCATAAGAATGTACTTATTCTCTGACTGTTTAGGATCATTCCGTTGTGACGAGATTATAAGCTTAGGAAGTCGTTCGTTTATGAATCAAGACCTTGGTTTTTTGCCACGCCAATCTCCAGTTGAGTTCTGTCGGGAAATGCTTCCATTTCATCAACATTTTTCGCATCACAAATGTCGTCTTTCGAGCAGTTTTTATTTATTTATTTTGATCAACATTCAATTTTTTTTTATTGTATCTTTATTTTTACGTATTTATGCACT
>NC_087224.1:6305464-6405464 GCF_015104395.2 Macrobrachium nipponense
CGTATCCAGAATTTGTTCTTGGGGGTCAAGTGGGGTCAGCTGGAATTGCTGCATTTATACAGTAGGGTGCATGAGATTATCGCCATCCTGAGAGCTGAGAGAGAGAGAGAGAGAGAGAGAGAGAGAGAGAGAGAGAGAGAGAGAGAGAGAGAGAGAGAGAGAGAATTCTTAACACGTCTCTTCTAGCCTAATACCTTTCTCCACCTTGGTTTCGACCCAAAAATAATCTACTATAAAAATTCTCCTTGCATTTTAATAAATTTTTATCTATCTATTTTTTAAAGTTTTCATTTTTACCAGTGTAACACGCACATATATACACAGTACAGAGTACACACACGTGTGTGTATGTGTTTATTTACTTATTCTTAATGTCTGTTTCATTTATCCTTGTTTCACTTTGATCACACACACACACACACAAACAAACATTTATAAGTATAGTATATTTGGATAGGTAGGTAGGTAGATAGATACGTAGATGACGAGAGAGAGAGATAGGAAGAATAGCCTCGGTGTAACTAATTTAATCAATTAATAGCATTATGAATCACTACTTAAGGAACACTGGAGTCATCTGAACACTCCAACAGGAAATAAATGAGGTATTACATGAGGCTGCAACCTAAAACATATTTCCACATCATCACTCAGGTGTTTCCACGTCTCGTTTGTTAATTTATACTTTAACTATACGCTAAAAGAAAGAGTGTGTTTGTATATATATGAAGATTTAGTTTTATCAATTTTCAGATGAAGAGAATGCTATATCCACTGTCACAAGACATTATTGTTATTGAGGTGTTATATTTTTTTTAACCAGTGAATATACTTTGTTATTTAAAGGGTTTGAAGTTTTGCTTGGCTTTTGAAATGAATTCCAGTGAAAACCTTACATTAAAAATGTGCCCTGCAGGGCGCAAGTGTAGACCTTGAAAAACTAATTATTATACCAACGGAAAGGTACTAGTACAGTAGATGCAAAAACTCAAGCTCACGCTTATGATATGTGACTCTTTCCCGACCCTCTCCCCCTAGGGCATGGAGGAATAACTTTGAGGTGCCATTACTTAATACAGAATTACAAGACCAGCAAATATGATGGACATTTTGAAGGGCGGAGGTGCGAGTGGAGGAACCATGACTCGCAGTGGAAGGCAGTGTGTCTCCGAAGCCGAGGATGGCCCCATGCGGAGCAAGAGAAGCGAGGGCGACGGAGATGAATCCGGTGGATGGGTCAGCGGTGAAGGGGGGGGTAGGAGGAGGAAGTCTGTAGGGGATGGAGATAATCCTCAGCTTCATCGCGGGGTGGGCGACGGTAAAGAGGGTGGGAGGGATGGGCCAAGATGGAGAGATTACGTAGATAGAAGAGACATCAAATCGTGGCTCTGGAAGAGGTTTTCAGATGACAAAAGTGGTTCCAAGGTGGATACTCAGGGGAAACCAGATGCATCTGTACCTACCAGCAGCACCAGTGCAGTTAGCAGGGAAGTTAATAAGTTGAGTACCTTCTATGTTGGCACATCACAAGTCAGCTCTGGACCATCTGTTCCTTTTCAGGAAAAGTCAGTCACGAAGCCAAGCGCACCAAAACCCGTTGCTCTTAAACCTGTGTGGTATCCTCCTTTGCCATCTTCAAAACCCAGTTTAAGATCTGACTTGGATGGAGGGAAAGCTTCATCAAAATCAGGCAACAAGACAGTAGATCGGTCAAGTCTGAAGTCGACAAAACTTGGTGCTTCCTCTGGTGGTCAGCGTCCTGCCCTGCTTCCAAAGAGTACAAAATCAGAGAATTCAGATGCGGCTCTTAAACCCGTGTATCAAGACATTATTCGCGGTGCTGGAACCGCTGTGACATCACAGCTATATGATCAACAAAGACAGCAAGAATATCAGCAGAGGTTGAAGTTGCACCAGCAACAGAAGTTGCAGTTGTACCAAGCACTGGTGAAGAGACGTGCATTGGCCAGCGCTGCAGAACCAGAGCAGCAGCAGTTGTCGTCACATCAGTTGAATCAGATAGGGAAGGCAGTTGATAGTGAACAGTGTGTTCAACAGAACCAAAATATTTTGAAAGATCAGTCAAACATATACCCTGTAAGAAAAGACCTAAAATTAGGAGCTCAGACTGAAGAAGTCTATCCTATTCAGAAAGTTTTGCGAAGTCAAATTTCTAGCGAAGTTTTTAATGATCAGAAACAGCAGGATTATCCTGGCCAGGAACAAAATACATTAACAACCTTTTCAAGTCAATATCCTACTCGGTTTGTTCAGCAAAATTCTTCAAATTGCACTCGACCCAGTTGGATTAAAGAAGGCAGTCAACCGCAGCATCATGCTGTGCTCAAGCAACAAGCACTTTATTCTGAAAAGACAGATGAAGTGAAACAATCCAATCAAGTTCAGAATTACCCTATGCAGAACAAGGAATCCAATCAGTTTACAGAACAAGTTTCAAATAAACAACCACATTCTCTTTCAACAAAGAATGACTTTGGAGCCAATTTATCTAAAAACTCAACTTCTCATCTGTTTCCTTCTGGACCTTCAGTGCAACCAGCTTACATAGCTAAGATGATTTCGAATACAAGTGTAGTCCCATGGTTACAACTTCTGCAGTCTCATGGCAATAATTTTACTCAAGCTTCTAAAGACAATAGTGCTGAAGTGATGCAAGGTTGCTTGTCAAAAAGCACTCAACAAAATGAGATGCCTCAGTCAGAAAATGTTTTTCGGTACTGCAAACCAGGTGCCAACGACTTGTATAAACAGAACTTGTGTGACTTCCGCGGTTCCAGCCATCCACCGCCCTCAAGGTATAATGTACCTGTTGGATCCAATGCACAAGAGAGAGGTGTAACAAAAGGTAATGTTCCTACACCAGTGCCCAGATCATTCAGTTTAGAGTCCAGTGTGCCAAGCATTCCTACTTCTGTCAAGTCATCTAGTGTTGATAAGCCCAAGGCACATTATGCTGTTTCTGCTACTGTAAGCTGTCCTACATCTCTTGTGGAAACAGCAACAACAAAATCTGTGGAGGCTTCTACTTCACACAGTCCATTTAATCCTTTCATCCATGATTTTAGTGCAACATCGTCAAACTGTATGTCCATCTCAACTCAATCAATTACAAAGTCCAATCTACCACCACCGAAACCCCCTCGTTTATGTCTTTTTTATGACGACCATCGTATTGAGAGTAAGCCTTCTTCAAAGTATTTGAGCGCTGATGTTTTTTCAAGCAAACCTGTTTATTTGAATCCACCTACAACCTCTGTTCAGGTATCCAAAAGTCTTGCGGCAAAACATGATCCATTCACTCCAGCAGGTGCTTCATCTAAAAGTTCTGCATTGAACCAGATGAATCCAAATTCCAAAACATCTATTGATGCCAGTGAGAAATTTGGAAATGCATTTGTCGAGCAATTCCATAAATTTTCTGTGAGAAACTCAAACCAGAATCTTATTAAATCAGACTTGCCAAAGGCAGAGAAAGTCAAGTCATCTTTTAAAATGTCTCTGAAGCCCCCTAATCCAAGGTATTGCCCATTGCGATCAAAAATTCCGCCGCCCAAGCCTAAGAGGAGCAGGAGATATTCCATCAACTCTAAAGTTCTCAGTCACCCTGTGAGTCACGTAAGAAGTTGTTCTCCAGGTCCTTTTATAAGACAGAATATATTGCATGGTTTATTGAATGAAAATGAGTTAAGCCACCTCTCAAAGAGGAAAGATGCTGTTCAACTGAAGCCTGAGAGCAAGGAGAAAGCTACAGGATCGATTAGGAGGGGTACTCTCCGACGCAACTCTCTCCGAACAGTCAATAGAAGGCAGCCCGTTCCTAAGAAAGGTATAATGAAACACCCAAACCAAAGAACCGGTGAAGTTGGACAAAGCCTACAGGTCAGCAAGATTCAGGAGCAGATTTGTCATTCAACAGCAGTCAACCAACCTATGAAAAGCAGAGTTCTATCGGCAAATAAAAATGAAAATCTAACGAAACCACCCATTAGGGACAAAGGGCTTGAGATGTTTGAAGAGAGAAATAGAAGACTGTCATTGGAGGAAGGCAGTGAAGATGAAAACATCAAGGAAGAAAAGACAGGCAAGGTATCGCTGGAGAGCTTTCGCAGGGAAGTCGTGAGAGAAGGAAGAGAAAAATTCATGGCACTGGAAGCTAAGAAAGAGAATATCTGTACGACTCTTCCCAGTGCTGAGAAAGTACTCCACCAGGAAACAGCTGAGAAGGCAGATGACATGATGAAATCGCAGCCTCCCCGCCACGTGCGATTTGGCGAAGTGACCAAGATATATGAATTTACAGAAGCTGCGAGGCTACGCTTAGCAGCTGCTAATAAGAACCCCACTGCGGGTATGAGGACTCCTCTGACAAGACACAGAAGAGTTGGGTCTGATCCTGTTTTAATTATGCCTGACCCTGACCCTGCACCATTATGTACCCCATCAGATCCTATTCACGAATCTCTCTTTTGTAAATCTCACAAAGCCAGGGAAACAGAGTACAACAGTGATACTTACGTCACAATGAGGGAGATTGCAGAACAGCCTAAGGTTCCTGGAGTGTACTTGGATGATGACTTTCAGATGATCCTTTGGGAAAAGCTTCGTCTCAAGCGGATCAAAGAGAACTTGAGGTCGTCGTCTAGCTGTGAAGATTTTTCCTCCGGCGATCGTTTCAGGGGTGAAAATCAGGCACGTTGTAATTCTGCCGCATCGGGTGCGTCCGACAAATGCCAAGGTTACCCAAGACCCTGGTTTACACCTGGACCCCATGCACCTCTGCAGAGGAGTGCTTCTGACAACATTGGCAGTCTGTGCCATCCACTGTACGAGAAAGATGATCCTGTTGCTCATTCATTCTGGCACTCGAAAGCACAGTCAGACTTAGCTGTGGAAATGAGTGGTTGCGACAGGAGTGCTGACGTACCAGACATGTTTGCAGATAATCCCATGTACGGACAAATTTATCCCAATGATGTAATGCCAAAAACCAGTACACTTTCCTCTGTTCCACGTAGAGCTATCGCTTCACATCAAAATTATGACTGTGTTAAAAAATTTCTGTCCAGTTCCGTTACGCCTCGCGGATCAAATCACACTAAAATAACAGAAATTGCAAGGTGTATGTGTCCAGAATGTGGCCCAAATATTCCAAAGCAGAATAAATTTGGGTGTTACGACAGTGATACCTGTCGTCCAAGTGCTGTACATAAGCTCATAGCTACGTTTGACGGGCCGTGCGTCAATCAGCCATCAAGAAGTAGTCCTCCCCAGAATGTTGGCTACCAAGGCAAACAGCCATTACATAGGTCCCCTAGATTTAGTCGAGGTTTTTTGCACGGCCATGGCTTCAGCAATTCATCTTTCCAAGGCAACCTGCGCTCTAGTCCCAGCCCTCCAAAGAGACCCCCGAAATTTTATATATCGGAATCCGAAAGTGAAAACGAGAACGCCAACCACCCTGCGGAAGAGACTCGTTTCAACGTGTTAAGAGAAATCAACAAAGAGTCCTCGGATGAACCTGAGTGGAGAGTTTCGATCTTGCAGGCGCTGAAGAGCTTGGAAGAAAGTGGCAAAACGCGAACGGCTGTCAGTGCATCGGTGACCATGACCAAAGTCAGCCCGTCTTGTCACGTGACAAACTGGCCCACCGACGCTCAGACCCCTGATGTGATGAGACGCCCCGCATTGGTCAGGTCTTTATCTGGTCCAGACGTCTTGGAATCGTGCAATGCCCACAACATGTCAGTCACTCGTCCCCCTCTCACCCACAAGCCCTTACGCCACACTGCCTCCCAGTCGTGCGTGTCCTCGCCGAAGTGTCAGGATCGACTCGATCGCAGAAAGTTCTGGCCTCAGAATCCACCTGTTCCTGCTGTAGACGACAGAGGGACCACAACAGTGACCTATGCCAACGATCCCTTCGTGGGGTCGTCCAGCTTTGACGCTGCTGAAGCCTCCCACTTCTATGATCAGGTCAAAACGCCGCCCCAGCATCTGCGGACGTCTTCCCTCGGGGAAGACGTTTCAGCCACGGTGCACGGCGGTCACGTGCATTCACGTGCATCTTCTCTCGTGCAGCCGGGTCCTGCGTCCGTGTGCGAGAATAGATGCGACAGAATTGCTTCTGAAGGCGCTGCCGAGTGCCCCCTGGCCACCAGTTCGCCCAAGACGCCTAGGAGGTCTTTTGACAGGTATTTGTACTTGGTAGTTTTCTGTAGGTGAAGCTCCTTAAAGATTTGCATTTATATTTGTCTATTTATTACCTGTGAGGATTAATAAATGACTTGCATTTTTATGTTTTAGTTTGCTATTTTATTCTTTCTTTTTTTACTAAGTGATCTCTTCTTTCTTTCTGTATTTCATATTATCTTCAGTTACTACTTCCTAATGAACACCCTATTTTTTGGAAAATTGTATTTCAAGTCAGTGGACCCTGTGGTGGAGGACTTGTTCCATGTGAATAGGTTTCACCTACTGAATAATAATAATAATAATAATAATAATAATAATAATAAAGGTAAATAATGGTAGAGTATGTTAATGAAATTACGTAAAATATAAACCAGAATTTGAATAACAAAAGTTTGCAAACTTTGCAAACCTCAGGCGAGGAGAGATTAGTCGAAGAAGCATTTGTTTTCTTTGGATTGTGTCTCAGATAAAATAAGAAGCCTTAAAAAAAAAAAAAAAGTATTCAGACGACACTCGGAGCTGCACTACAATACAGTCTGTGTTCCTTGGACTATAACGGACTGAAAGGTAAAATCTTTAAAATCTATTCACGAGTGATGACGCGCAATATTAGTAACAGACGAACAAAATTGAACATACCATCTGTAATGAAGGTAATAAGATATTGTATGCTTTCAAGCAGAAAATAGTAATAATATCTTAAGAATAACAGAAACAAATCCACAGTCATGCATGGGTACAAATAAATTTAGGAATAAATCTATACAGAGCTTTCTGGAATCGGCTCGATTCCCAATTTTAATTGGGGGGAGTCTAACAGATTCCCGAGAGCTCTACTGTAGAGATTTGTTTGCGAATACATTTCTACCCATACATAACTGTGGGTTTATTTCTTCATTTGAATATTAATGCCACTATGAGTGTTTTTTTTTTAAGTAGATGCGAATAGTTGTATTTAAATGTCAAAACTGAATATGTTTTCATAATACGTACATTTTAAATCCTTTAGAGGAAAAAGGGGATTATCATAATTGAAAGCAAGACGAACTTGTCGAAACAGAGATGAGAATGGTAGACAAGGAACTGAAGAATGGCCGTCATTACGATTGCTAACCATTGACACACTCGGTAGGTCTCAGCGGTAGTCCTTCCCGAATCTCATACGCCTTTGTAGATTACCAAGCCTTCATCTCTAGAACCTTCCCTTGTCTGTCACTGAGACACACACCAACACACACACCTGCAGTTTGCACCTTGAATTGATGTGCCGCTATAGCAATTGTCTATGAGTAACCAACCTCCCCCCATAAGGAAGTCATAAAGAGATAAACTTAAGTGCAATTTAATAATATTCCCCGCGAAGTGTCACACCTAGGGCGAAATTATTTAGTAATCATGGGTAGGCCATTTAACAGTTTGCAGGTTGGTGTCACCCCCCCCCCCCCCCTCTCTCTCTCTCTCTCTCTCTCTCTCTCTCTCCTCCTGCTCTCTCTCTCTCTCTCTCTCTCTGGGATACTTGAGACCTTCGTGTTTGTCCTTCAGTGCCGTATTTGTGAATATTTTAAACAACAGTATCGTCTAATTTGCAGGAAACCACTAAACCTTTTTGATGCATTAAATATGTCAGTGGTGAGTCCACAAGACCCAGTTTGATCAAGTTATTATTATTATTATTATTATTATTATTATTATTATTATTATTATTATTATTATTATTATTATTATTATTATTATTCACAAGCGACTCTACCATGGCATGCTTCGTCTTTATATACAGGCAGTATAATGGCATACGACGTGGAATGTGGGTGGAGCATTTCTGGACTCTTAGTTCTCAACAGAGAGAGAGAGAGAGAGAGAGAGAGAGAGAGAGAGAGAGAGAGAGAGTTTGAAGGTGTGCAATGAGAAAGAGAGACATGAACTTCTTTTTCAAGTTCTGGACACCCAAACGAAAGTCATACTGTTACTGCGGAGAGAGAGAGAGAGAGAGAGAGAGAGACTCCCAATTTTAATGTTTTACGAATACTTAAGAAACGAATAACTCTTCAAAACAATGTGCTAACGTGGAAGACAGAGAGATGAAATGATAACGATGTGATGAGAGAGAGAGAGAGAGAGAGAGAGAGAGAGAGAGAGAGAGAGAGAGAGAGAGAGAGAGAGAGAGAGAGAGAGAGACGTCCCAGAGGAATGAAAGAGATTTGAAAGCTTTCCATATTGTGGAAGAAGTAGAGGGAAAGAGAGAAAGAGGACGGAAGCGATAGGGCCAGATGTGGTCGAGAGGTTTCTTGGAATGTGTTTTAGGATACCGTAATAAACCCTCCCCCCCCCCCCCCCCTTCCCCCCCCCCTCCCACCCTTTGACTTAGTATGTCGTATATCATTATCTGTGGCAAATATCTTTCATGCAAGGAAGGGTGGTAGGTGTCATAATGAACTCAAGTTATAGAGGAGTATTTTTGTTCTATAACGGAATAATTATTGCTATGGTGTAAAAGGCTGTGATATCAGAAGATTGAGAGGAATATCCATGTGTAATAAAAATAAAATATTAAACGGAGACACAAGAATAATAGACTAATACCAACAGGGAAGATAAGATAGAAAGCACGGAAATATATTAAGTTAGAAGCAATACAAATCAGAATAAGTGAGGCATTCGCACTTAAGTAGAAAACGCTACAAATCTATTTCTAAGCTTTGTTCATCACCTTGAAAACTTAACCCAGTTTAGAGATGAATCTGGAATAACCTCAAAATTTGAATTTGCATCTGGAATCATCCCCAAGTTTGAATTTGAATCTGGAATCATCTCAAAGTTTGAATTTGAATCTGGAATAACCTCAAAGTTTTAATTTGAATCTGGAATCATACCTAAGTTTGAATTTGAATCTGGAATCATACCCAAGTTTGAATTTGAATCTGGAATCATCTCAAAGTTTGAATTTGAATCTGGAATAACCTCAAAGTTTTAATTTGAATCTGGAATCATTTCAAAGTTTGAATTTGAATCTGGAATAGCCTCAAAGTTTGAATTTGAATCTGGAATCATCTCAAAGTTGGCTAAATCGTCTTTGGTGTGTAGTCCTTAATTCTACAGAATCTCATAAAAATCTCGCCATAGATTTTTGAAATTGATCGTGAACAAGTAACTAACAGTCGCATAGGCACCTGATTGCATCATCTTTATCAATTTTATATGTATATGTATTATATATATAATCAACGACCTGCAGTTGTTACGTATGTTATCACATTTTTCAAAGGAATTGTAGATGTCAGTGTCATGCATATTTTCATTTTATAACCTCTTAATTGATACTAATGATAGCGTTGCCTCATTCCTGTTTCGATTTCCTGCGTTGATGTCCGTCTGTAAAGTAATTAAAGAAGGTACTATGACCTCCATCAACGTATTAGGACAGAGGTTTTGGATTCACCTGGTGTTTGATTTCGTTTCATATCTGGCCGTGTAATATCTCTAGATTTTATGGGCGGATTTAACTGGAGGGGTCGGCTATGGGCCGATG
The DNA here is from genome assembly GCF_015104395.2 of Macrobrachium nipponense. NCBI lineage: Eukaryota > Metazoa > Arthropoda > Malacostraca > Decapoda > Palaemonidae > Macrobrachium > Macrobrachium nipponense. The sequence goes on from NC_087224.1 coordinate 6,315,204, forward strand.
GAGAGGTGTTCAAAGTTTAGGGTGGTTCCGGATGTGGATCAGTGATTGTGTTATTTCAACGTCCGAGGAGGGCTATATTCTTCTTCTCTTTCATTATATGCATCATTTTGCATAGGATTTGCATTTACATATTTTAGTTGCGGTGTTTCGTAACTTTTCCTCGTTTCAATGTATATTTATGAACAGTTGTACTATTCTCTCTCTCTCTCTCTCTCTCTCTGCCAATCCATATTACCTACATAACATCACCTGGGTTGGTTTTAGTATTATATGCTGGTAAGCCTTAACGCGTTCTGTTATGTATTGAGAAATCTGTATTTGCTACAATAATTTCAGTATTATAGGGGTCCCCTCCTTAACCCCCACCTCTCTCTCTCTCTCTCTCTCTCTCTCTCGTAGTAGCCATCTTGCTTGGTGAGACGTTCCCGCGTGAAGTCAGATTAATCAACAGATATCACAAGTTTATCGGTGATAAGATTAGAGTGAAAATAGTAGGATAAAGCGTCTTCTAAGTTAGTTTATCAAGTGTAATACTGTAAATCAGAACAAGATGGCAGTAAGTTCCAACTGCGGGAAGAAATGGCGTAATTTAGCTTGCTTGGCGGATTCGCAATACGATGAGGTAGCAGGAAGGGAACTGGCATTTCTCATCTATGAAATCAGCAACAGTCCTAACCAAAAAGATACAAAAGCATTCATAGATATATTAGAAGGATATAATCCTTCAAACTGGAACAAATCTAATGAAAACATATTGAAAATAATTGAAGAAGTTCCAAATAAAATCCAAGTGGTCAAGAGACTCATAAAGAAAATATACATAAACCAACATATTCCGACAAAGAAAATGAATAAGGTGAATCTTGTGAATATCCTAATTGATGCATTAGGAAAAAGAATGCCAAAAGCATGCAAACTGTGTAAGGTTTGGTATAGCATAGTCAATCCACAAAACCTAATCAGAAAATGTGCTGCATGCAACATTCCGACCCATCCACAGTGTGCTGAGGTAATGCAAGATTTGAGAAAAGATACAAGAATTTTTTGTTCAACATGTCTATCATGGATAGACAATGTTATTAAATCAAGATTGAATGTACAAATAGTTGAGGATGAAGAAGAAGAAGAAGAAGAAGAAGAAGAGGAAAATGGAAGAGAAGTAAACAAAAATTAAATGGCAGAAACAAATAAGGAAAACAAAAAGAACAAGCATAAAAGGGGGTGTGGATGCAGAGATACTCATTGATACTACATATGAGGCAATAAAGCAGCATACCTACGAAGAAATAAATTACGATATGACAACAGAAAAGCAAATCCCTAAGAGGCTCTACCAGATCTACACAATGACGGGAAAGAGGAAAAAATAGACAAGAAAAGACAAAATCTGCAACCTTTTGAAAAGAGGGAATTGCAGATTTGGAGAAAGATGTTACTACAAACATCCTAAGGTATGTCACAACTATGAAATATATGGTTAATGTGCATACCTAGATGGCTATGGGGATGATTGCAGAGATCTGCATCCAAAATATGCAAAACCTAAAAGAAGGGAAAAGGATATAAGTTCGCACAAAAAATGCAAATATATGCACCCTGTAGCCATGAATCATAATCAAATAATTAACCAACCAAGTAATAAAATCCAAAATAAGAAAGAAACAAATAAAGAGAGAAATCAAGAATATCAGGTAAAAGAGAAAAAACAAACCACCAATGAGATATGCAGAGGTGTCAGCAAAAAATTTCAAAGCATCAGCTCCGAAATTCTACTCAAGAGATAGTAACTGTATTTATTATGCAAGAGGATATTGCAGAAACGGAGAAAATTGCAGATTCAGACACAAAATGAATAATTATGATGAAGGAGATCAAATATTATGGAAAAGTTGGATTTTTTAATGTCAGAATTTCTGGAAATGAAAAAAGAACAACATCACCAGAACAGGAAAGAGACATGGGAAAATCCTTATTACTACCAATATTAAATGAAGGAGAAAAAGAAAAACACGCAAACCATCATAGTGATGAATGCGCAGGGTTAGTTACGAGTAACTTAAAAAGAAAAATAGAGTACTTAGAAGAACTAACCCAAATTGAAAAGAAAAATAGATAAAATGAATATAAGTGAAAACTGGTATTCCCAAGAGAACTGGGAATGATGATCAAATAAAGGGTTCCAAACTTATAGATCAGATAGAAAAAATAGGAATCAAGGGGAACCGCAATATATGGGAAAGACAAAAACAAGGGAAAAAAATATATGAGAAATATAGTAACTCAGAATGTGAACTAATAGCGGTAGAATTTGAATCTGAAAAATTAATGAACAGTAATATATAGACTCCTAATACTAAAGATTTGACTTAATAATTGAAAATTGGATGATATATGTAGAAATCACAAGGACTGGACTATTCTCCTATCTGGTGACTTCAACTTTGCCTTTCGTAGAATGGAAAGAACGAATAGGAGATTGTGGTTGTACTTATACATATAAAAAAGAGAGTAATAGTAGTGCAGAAGATATGAGGCAATTTGAAAAGCTATTAGATATGCTACTAGAATACAAACATTCAACAAATAAATCACCTGCCAACAAGAAAGGAAAATACTTTAGACCTAGTATTTGTGAACGAGATGAATTATGTTAAAGAAATAATAGTTTATAATGCGAGTATTTTCAGACCATAATGTCATAGAAATTAACAGTTCATTCCAAAGCAAGTGAAAACAGAGATAAGCAAGAAATGAAAAAGTGGAAGGATATGGAAAATACAACTTCTACAGTAAAAAATATAAAATGGTCAGAAATAAATGAAGAATTAAACAAAGATTGGGATAACATTTTCGTAAGTGATGACATAAGGGTAAATACGGAGATATTATATAAAATTATTTGGAGAAAATAGTGGATAAATATATACCGAAGAAGAAAAGTAAACATCATTCATGCATACCAAGAGACAGAAGGATCTTGTTCCAGAAAATCAGAAAGTGGAAAAAAGGTCTTGCAAAAGAAAAAATGCATGAAAAGTTATAGAACTAAAAAGTAGATAGAAAATGCAGAACAAAAGATTATACAATCAAAAAGAAAATTGAAAAACGGACGGTTGGAAGAAAAAACCCTATTAAATATCAAGCAAAACCCCAAACTATTATACTCATATGCGAAGAAGATGAATAAAAGAAGAATAGAAATAGGCCCTCTAAGAATTGAAGGGAGATTAACGAATGAAAAAAAGGAAATTTTTTTGCAAACATACTGGCAGAACGATATAAGAGAGAATTCACCCCTAGAATAGATAATGAAGATAATGATATAGAAGTAAGGGACGAAAATAGTGAATATTTAGCTGACATAGAAATTAATGAAGCTGATATTGTGCAGGCAATTAATGAAATTAAAAATGGAGCTGCTGCAGGGCCTGATGGAGTCCTGCTATTTTGTTAAAGAAAGTAGTTCATTCTATCGCAAAGCCACTTGCAATATTATTAAGACAAAGTGTAGATACAGGCAAGATTTATGATGAGCACAAATTAGCATATATCACCCCTACTTTCAAAAGTGGATCAAGACTAGAGGCAAGTAATTATAGGCCTGTGAGTCTAACATCACATATTATGAAAGTGTATGAAAGGGTAATGAAGAAAAATATTATGAAACATTTTAATAAAAAACTTAATTTGTTTAATATAGGGAACAAACACGTTTCGTACCCGGAAAAAAGTACACAAACCCAACTGTTAGTCCACCGTGAGAACATATTCAAAAATATGAAAAGCGGAAATGAAAACAGAAGTGGTTTCTTATCTAGACTTTGCAACAAAAGCTTTTGACAAAGTAGACCATAATATATTAGCAAAGAAAATTAGAAAACACAATATCGTAGAGATAAAGTAGGAAGATGGTTAAAAGAATTTTTACACAACAGAAAACAGATAGTTATTGCAAACGATGAGAAATCGGATGAAACCAAGGTAATATCCGGTGTCCCACAACGGTACGGTGTTAGCTGCAATACTGTTTGTTATTATGATTGAAGACATAGACAGTAATGTTAAGGATTCGGTAGTGAGTAGTTTCGCAGATGACACAAGAATAAGTAGAGAAATTACTTGTGATGAAGATAGGAACGCGCTACAAAGAGACCTTAACAAAGTATATGATTGGGCAGAGGAAAATAGGATGGTATTTAACTCTGATAAATTTGAATCAATAAATTATGGAGACAGAGAAAGAAAGCTATATGCATATAGGGGACCTAATAATGAGACAATCACAAATAAGGAAGCAGTTAAAGACCTTGGTGTGATGATGAATAGGAACATGTTATGCAATGATCAAATAGCAATTCTTTTGGCAAAATGTAAAGCAAAAATGGAATGTTGTTACGGCACTTCAAAACAAGGAAACGCTGAACACATGATTATGCTTTATAAAACATATGTTCGTAGTCCACTTGAATATTGCAATATGATATGGTACCCACACTATCAAAAGGATATTGCACAAATAGAGAGTGTACAAAGGTCCTTTACAGCTAGAATAGAAGAAGTTAAGGACCTTGACTACTGGGAAAGACTACAATCCTTAAAATTATATAGTCTAGAAAGGAGAAGAGAACGCTACATGATAATTCAGGCATGGAAACAGATAGAAGGAATAACAGAAAATATCATGGAACTAAAAATATCAGAAAGAGCAAGCAGAGGTAGATTAATAGTGCCCAAAACTATACCAGGAAAAATAAGGAAAGCACACAGGACATTAATCCACTACGCACCAGCATCGATAATGCAGCGTCCTATTCAATGGCGTTTGCCAGCTCATCTGAGGAATATATCAGGAGTGAGCGTAGATGTGTTTAAGAATAAGCTCGACAAATATCTAAACTGCATCCCAGACCATCCAAGATTGGAAGATGCAAAGTATACCGGAAGATGTACTAGCAACTCTCTGGTAGACATTAGAGGTGCCTCACAATGAGGGACCTGGGGCAACCCGAACGAACTGTAAGGTCTGTAAGGTAAGGTAAGGTCTCTCTCTCTCTCTCTCTCTCTCTCTCTCTCTCTCTCTCTCTCTCTCTCTCTCATTTTGTTAGGTATTAGTGTATTGTCTCCTGCGTAAATTTTTTCGTAATTATTGCTGTATAATTACAGTTTATGATGGGTTATACAAAGGTGTGACAACCTCATTATCTGGCGATTATATTATAATAATATATTTATTAGGGTCCCAAGGTCGTCAGGGGTCAGGTCAATCCAGTAGTGGATTTTGTGTCTAAAAAGACCTGATTTGTGAATGTTAAAACATCACCAGTTAGAGGGAGAGCTTTAGAACATTTATATTGAATGTTTTTGTGAGGCGTATTTCTGAAGCCTTTCAAGAAATTCAAGATGATAGAGTGTTGCTTCAAATAGATTATTATTATTATTATTATTATTATTATTATTATTATTATTTATTATTATTATTATTATTATTCTGTACTCGTGAAGTCATTTGAATTCTTTCATAAAATTCTGATCAAGTTTTACTTTAAATATTAACCGTAGAAAAGTAACTAGTATGTTTGTGGAACTTAATGCACACACGCAGAGAGAGAGAGAGAGAGAGAGAGAGAGAGAGAGAGAGAGAGAGAGAGAGAGAGAGAGAGAGATCCTGTCTCCACGGTATATAATATTAATATTTGAAGAAGTTCGTCTTAATAGGTACACGTCACTATTACTGTCTTGTCATTATTACCTAAACTTCATCTAACCCTGCCTTATAACACTATATTCGCAACTGTAAATGTAAATAAATGTAAATTACTTTTTTTTTTTGAGACCAGAAAACCAACAAATTCACAAAGGTTAAAGAAGTTAAGAAAATGGCTCCACCTATTTTCCAAAACGGATGTTAAAAATAAAAATCAGGGGGGAATGATTGTTGTTTAACCCTTTTTTTTTGTTTATCAGTTTATTCGTCATATAAAATCTAGTTTACTTGAAAAATAAAATGTGTCTTAACAAGAGGGCGTGTTGGTATGCTCTCTCTCGCCTCTCTCTCTCTCTCTCTCTCTCTCTCTCTCTCATCATGTGGTTACTTTTCCCTTGTAGCCAGATTTTGACCCGAAAAAAAAATTCTAGGGTATAATTTTTTAAGGTGCTAGATTTTCGCCCTTTTAAAATATATTTTAAAAGTTTTGAAATTTAGCTATTTGATTAATAATAATAATAATAATAATAATAAGAATAATAATAATAATAATAATAATAATTTAAAAATCCTCATAGTAGCACGAGTCTTCAAATGAAGCAAATCCACAGTTATGTAAATGTATATATTTGAATTTAAAAACAGCAAGGATAGCTTTCGGAATCTGTTCGGTTCCCCTTATCAATCTGATAACGGGAACCGAACAGATTCCCGAAAGCTATCTTTGCTGTTTTTAAACTGAAATATATGTACATTTACATAACTGTGGATTTGCTTCTTCAATAATAATAATAATAATAATAATAATAATATAATAATAATAATAATAATAATAATAATAATAATAATAATAATAATAATAATAATAATTTCCACGGGCATATCCCATATCTTTCTTATTTCTATTTTCAGGTCTTGATACTTATCCAGAAAGAAAGGGAAAAAATGAATAAGTATGAAGACCTGAAAATAGAAATAAAAAGGATATGGGATATGCCAGTGGAAATTGTACCCATAATCATAGGAGCACTAGGCACGATCCCAAGATCCCTGAAAAGGAATCAGGAAAAGAAAAACGAAATAGGCTGAAAGTAGCTCCAGGACTCATGCAGAAGAGATGTGATCCTCTTAAAAACGGGCGCACATAGTAAGAAGAGTGATGGACTTCCTAAGTGAGGCAGGGATGGCAAACCCGGAACCCCACACTATAAATACCACCCAGTCGAATTGGAGGACTGGGATAGAGCAAAAAAAAAAAAAAAAATAATAATAATAATACTTCAGCCCCAAACTAAGTGAATTTTCTAGGAATGCCGCCGGAATGGGAATCATATAACATGGCGAAAGTTACTGCAGTGGGAATCTGATATTTTGGAATCGGGCGAGACTTAATTACAGCTTAACGAGTTCACTGGCTTTTTTTTTTTTTTTTTTTTTGGGGTGGGGGGGGGGAAGGTATGGAGGACTGGCAGAATAAGGCCGAAGGGAACTGGAATCAGAATCGGATATATCGGGAATTTAAGATATACACTCACACAATTATTAATTTACACCGAGAATTAGATATACTTTTTCATTTACGTCACGAACTGTAACTTTACTTACCATGGCCTCTCTCTCTCTCTCTCTCTCTCTCTCTCTCTCTCTCTCTCTCTCTCTCTCTCTCTCTCTACTGACCCAGGGGCTTTTAGCAGCAGTACCCCCCGTGGGCGTATCAGGCACGCAACCTTTAGGGCGTGTTACGCACGCCTGATCATACAAGTGAAAGGTAGTACTTTGATAGCGTTCCCTTGATATTACACCATCGAGTAAATTTTAGTTCAAGGTTATCATTGTTATTATTATTAAATTTATTAACACTTCCATCAAGTTTTTTTTATTTTATTTTTTTTATAAATTTATCAAGTTTCCTTTTTGCTTTTAGTTTTTAGCTTAATCATTTTTCACACTTATTAGTTTTTAGCTTAAATATATAAAGAGATATGTTTTACACAGTAGAATCGTAATTGCACTTCGCAGAGTTGAATTCACATTCTGAAAATGTAAGTGCTCATTACAGAAGTTTATTTTACGTCTTACAAACGTAAATGCATTTTTAGAATTCAGTCGTGAATTCATCCGTGCATATTACGAAATTTGATCATGTATCTTGAAAGTGCTAATGGAAATAATGCATTTTTATCTTGGGAAAGAATGCCTTTTGCAGAGTTGCTTGTATAGCTAAGATACTCCTTATAGTTTACAAAATCCTTATCTGGAGTACCCAGTTGCAGAGGTGAATTTATATATTGAAAACAATGGGTTGTATAAAATTGAGTTGATATCTTCGAAGCATGATGCATTTTATGAATTTGAATTTGTATGTTGAAAACGTGAGGCAATTCACAAGGTTGAATTTATATATTGAAAGCCAAATTCATTTTACAACTTTGATTTTGTTGCATCTTGAAATATAATTCATTTTATAAAGTTGAATTTACATCTTGGAAACATGATGCATTTGGAAAGTTGAATCTCCAAAACGTATTGCATTCTACAAAGTTAAGTGATCTTGAAGAATAACGCGTTTTCACAAATTTGAATTTGTGTATTGATAACATAGTGCATTTTACAAAGCTGAATTTATATTTTTGAAACATAAGTACCTTGTACAGAGTTCAATTTATACCGTGAAAACATTAAACACTAAAGTTATTACTTGGAAAACATAAAACATTACACAGTGTGAATCTGTAAATTTATAACTTAGCCCCATAATTACATTTCACAAAGCAGAATTCTCTTTTAACTTTTTTTTTTTAGATTTCATGGTGTGTGTGTGTGTACCATGCTTGAGATTAGCCAGGCGTATCCAGTTAATGAGAGGGACTGCAAGGGGGTAGGGGTGTAAAGCAAGCCCTTAAAGGGGTGGGGAGGGGAGGGGGGGGGGGCTGTTTGAGTAAATGATGTTTTTGGGAGATGTGAAGTCAACCGTTGCACGTCCAAGGAAGCGTGTTGATGTGCCGTGGGAAGGGAAAACTACTATTCTACTACTAATACTATTACTACTACTATTACTACTACTACTATAGCATGCTTTTGCTACTAAGAGTTCGGATTTGGTGTTGCTATTACTAGCTGTATTATAGTGTTCTAATTGACATTCATTTTCTCATGCTAGCGTCGACATTCAGCGCTGCTTGTGATTTTAGTAATAGTAAACTATTTCCTTGACTCTCACTACTATTACCATTATGGATAATCCTTAATCCTTAATCCTTACCAATACTAATGATAATAGCTCATTTATGCCTTTATAGTTTAACTAATATGGAGCATAGTTGCTATTAGGCTTCTGCTGATAGTTTATCACTTCTGCTAGTTCACTCTGGGGGCAATATTGGGTATTTTGATGAGGAATGGTGCAAAAGGAGTACATGCCCCTCAATTGAGTCATATTGATATTGATAAAGTTTAATTATGAGTGTTTAAATGCGCGAAAGTATTCCTGTTTTAGAGATCTTGTTGTATTTTTCATGTGACCCATAAACTGTCTTAGGTTTGGGCTCTCTCTCTCTCTCTCTCTCTTACACGGTTGAAAGCTCCCTCGGTCAGCTCGAAGACATTGTTGAAATAGTTTGTCATCTTTCTGTTCCGAGTGACCTCGCTTCGATCTCCTTTTACCCAACTCTCTCTCTCTCTCTCTCTCTCTCTCTCTCTCTCTCTGGGAGCCTCTGGGATCCTCGACGAGGTAGGTAATCATTCAATCTCGTAAGGGCGGAACCAATGTACAGGTAATGTATGGTAAACTTCTTGAAAAGCGTAAGATGTATGGCAGGCACGGGGCTTTCTCTCTCTCTCTCTCTCTCTCTCTCTCTCTCTCTCTCTCTCTCTGGATAAGTAGATAACTAGACAATAAGACAGGAAAAGATAACTATAAAGATTAAGTCTAGATAGATGACTATCTTTCATGAAAGCAGTCCGAGACATACCATACCTAGATAGAACGTGAAGAATACAGAGGATGGTTTGTTTGTGCGCTCGCGCGGGCGCGCAAGGGATTCTCAGCTATTGTGCGGGGTTACCAATGCAGAACGGGACACTCCCTCCTCCCCCTACCCCTACCCACAACACCCCGCTGTCAGACACCCCAACACCCCCCCCCCCTTTCAACCGTCATATAGAGGCACTTTCACCTTTACTTTTTGGTGAAATTATTGGAGAGTTGTTTCTTTTGTTGTGGTTGTTATTGTATTTAAATGTATATTGAATTTACTTTAGAGAAAGGTCTTTTGCTTGTAATATTTCAAGTGAAGTAAATCGAGATGAGTTTTATATATAGATATATATATATATATATATATATATATATATATATAAGTGTGTGTGTGTGTGTGTTGGGGGTGTGTGTGTATATAATATATATATATATATATATATATTATATATATATATATATATATATATATATAATTTTATTTGAATGAAACATATGGAGTTTGAATATACTTTTGAAAAGGCTTTTTTTCTGGTATATCTTTTCATGCGATTCAGTTATTTTTGTATTCGTATTGATGTAACCTGAAGGCTTCGATGAAATATGTGTGTTTATGTTGTTGTTACTGGATTTTAATACAGTATATTGACTATGAACATATTTTCCGTAAGGCTGTTTAAATGGAAAATCATGAAAATCATTTCAAATTATTAAGATTTTATTTATGTGTTTTTATTTGTATTGGTGTAACCGGTTGGTTTCAGTAAAATTGTTATTTCTACCGCAGTTTATTGTAGTTATATATAATTGTAGTTACAACACAAAAGTTATAATTTTGAAAATCGCTCATATAACCTGTAGGTTTCAGTCAAATCGGTAATTCTACAGTAGCTCATTGTAGTTATATCTATGTATATACATACGCATAAGATATTTAGAAAACTGTTCATATAACCTGTAGGTTTCAAAGCAATCTGTAATTCTGCAGCAGCTTATTGTAATTATATATATGTAGATACATACACTTATTATCTTTTTAAAATTCTGTATTAATGTACATTTGAAAAATCAACCCTTGCGTCTTATAGGCGCTTAAGACTTCGAAGGGTTATTCCTGTTCATTCCCTCACACATGATGTGCCATGAAGTCGTGACGTTGGTGCTAATTGCCTGAAAGAGAGAGAGAGAGAGAGAGAGAGAGAGAGAGAGAGAGAGAGAGAGAGAGAGAGGATTGACACTGATACTTAAGAAAAAATGGACAGAGACAGAGAGAGTGAGGACCCTCATACTTTCGACAGGAGCCTGAAAAGGCACTGAGAGAGAGAGAGAGAGAGAGAGAGAGAGAGAGAGAGAGATAACCACGTACATAGCATTGTTACCTGTTTCATTCATTAACCTCGTGGCTTCAGGTTGCCAGATAGCATTTTTGAATACCTGCCTGTTATTGTCAGCTGATTCTACTATACGAATTAGAAATGTGATTGAGTTCCTCTCTCTCTCTCTCTCTCTCTCTCTCTCTCTCTCTCTCTCTCTCTCTCTCTCTCTTTTGTAGGTGGCAAAAGGTAGACTATCTGTCATAGAAATTTTTGAGAAAATTATTGTTTTATGTATATGTTGTTATGAAAGCTTTAAATAATGTCTATTTAATTACAGGTTTATTTTTAAGTATTTGACTCTTTAAATTCTTTCACAAATGTATTAACGATACGAAGACCTCTTATAGTTAATAAATGATTAATTTGAAATACATACTTCCAGGTATTTCAAGGCTATGGAGACCATGTTATTATGATAATTTGAATAACTCCATTTTCAATCCTTTCCTCCCTATTCAAATGTATAGATTTATAAACTGTAGAATTTTGAATTAGAACCCGGAGGCCTTTTGAGACACGTTCTAAATTAGCGTTTACGCACTGTCGATATCAATGAAAATTATAATAATGTTTTTATATTGGCTATTTAACTTATTATTGTCTCCCTATTCACGCATATGTAGACGTATTCTAAATTGGCGCTTACGTAATTTAATATCATTGATATCAATAAAAATTATAATATTGTTCTTACATAGAACTATTTAACCCTCTGCTTAATAAATTCCCCCTTTTTCTTTCACAGGTATGTCAGACAGACAGACAGCCTGGCTGGAAACTGGGTCACTGCTAGTGGTCTGTGAAGGTAGAGTGATTTAAGTTGTTAATTTTAAGGTCAAGAATGGACAGCTTTGGATTAGGGATTATTCAATTTTAAGGTCAAGAATGGACAGCTTTGGGTTAGGGATTATTCTTTCAGGAAATTATTTTAGAAAGATGGTTAAAAGGCTATTGATATATATATATATATATATATATCTATATATATATATATATGATATATATATATATATATATATTTCTATATATATATATATATATATTATATATATATATATATATATATATATATATATATATATATTGTGGCTAACGTTTTGGAACGATTCTCAACGAGAAAATCATAAACTGGATACAGCAGTTGAAAACGCAAATACATTCATTTCAAAACACGCTATTATAATCTATCATTACTCCAATGTATTCAGTAATAACGTGTTGTGACAAAGATTCATACTTCTGAAACAAAGTAGTTGTTGTACGAAGGTTGGTTGTGAGAGGTTCTCGAAGTAGTCATGAACGGAATTAGCGATCTGTGAATCGTAATCCATTTACTGTCTTTACAATTTAAGTAAACATTTCTTTTTTGTATATATTTTAAGGCGGCCGAATGCACTAACCTCGCAAAAAAATGCAAAATTACCTGACATTCCATTCCTCTAACCGATGAAAATTCCCCTCCGAACGGAAAACTAGAAACTAGAAAACGTCAGAAACGAATCCACGGCTCGGTTAAAGAAGCCGGACAGCGAAGAGAAGTGAGAGGGCGCAAGCAACTCCCCTAGAAGTAAAATGTGACTGCAAAGTCTCGAGAGCGGCGCGCACTTCGCCTTCCTCAGCGTGTCTCAGCCGAGGTGCTGTCAAGATTGTCATTGCGTCATTCCATTTAGTGTTGATTAAGGAAGGGTATTAGCGGTAGGTAGTGACTAATGTAGAGAACACGTGTGATAATGACACATAGGAAGGCGTGTTTGTTAGGTACATATCTCCGACGGTTGTTAGAAGGGAATTTCCGATGATGCCATGGAGATACATTGATTCTCTCTCTCTCTCTCTCTCTCTCTCTCTTCTCTCTCTCTCTCTCTCTCTCTCTCTCATGAATATATATTTATTCATGTGCAATATACATGTATATGCTTATATATACATATGACTAAATATGTATTTATTAAAAATATGAAAATAAAAATATATATGAACATTATACTACAGTTTATCTATATATATATATATATATATATATATATATATATATATATATATATATATATATAGAGAGAGAGAGAGAGAGAGAGAGAGAGAGAGAGTAACGACATCCGTACTCGCATCTGTGCCAGCGTATATTCATTTGCATTCTCTCAAGGTATACCTCGAGTCGCATTAGTATGCTTGTAAAACATTCCCTTCCATCCCTGAGAACTGTGAGACTTTCTGCATCCTGACAGAGCATCACACGGAACTGATTATATATATATATATATATATATTATATATATATAATTATATAAATATCTATATATATATCTATCTGTAACCTGGCCAGGTGGCAGTTTGCTAAAGTTCCACAAGAATGTATTAAGATTTTGGGATTATTTTATACACCTTGGACCCCTTAGAGGGGTATTACTGTCAGTGCACCTCATTCGGTACACCGTAGGCATTGCTTAAGGTTCTCTGCGGCGTCCCTACGGGCCGTAGCTGCAGCCCCTTTCATTTCCTTTTACTGTGCCTCCTTTCGTGTTATCTTTCTTCCATCTTACTTTCCCCAACCCATCTCTTAACAATTGTTTCATAGTGCAACTGCTTTGAGGTTTTCCTTCCACCGGTGAATGACCTCGTAGGTCCCAGGGCTTGGCCATTGGCCTATATTCTATATTCCGTTCTATTCTATACACCGTGGAGGTATTATGTTAAACTCTATTATCCTGAACTCTTACTATTTTGTTCTGCTACGCATAAGCTTTTACCGTATAATGTTGGCTTCGTTGACCGATTTATCTTAATGATTTAATATATTTATCTTATTAATTGCCTTCATTACCTTGTTTCCTGTCTATTGTGACTTGCAAGCATTGTGTTCTGTGGCAGTATTCGCTGCAAGCAATCTTACTCGTTTTCAATGTCTGTCTCGGTGGCTTGAGAGAGAAGATGTAAGACTAGAACAATTATTGAAATATCTTTGCTTGTGGGGTTCACTGGCCACGCAAACCACAAAGAGATTACATTATATAGAACACCAAAAAAAGCCTTGCAAGACAATGTAATTAACGAAACACTTATTATTATATAACGAATATAATTACTCTTGTTTTTATGGAGAACGTTCTAGTTACCCATGGAACGGTGTTAAAGAAAACGTGATTGTCGGTTATCAACGCGTCTTGTTTATTTGTTTGTTGTGGCTGTTGTCGTCTTCACAGCTCACTTTTAAAAATGTCATTTTATATTACTATTCAATACCAATTTTAATTACAGAAATATTAACATGTTTGTCGATGTAACTATATTTTTCGTTCTTGCTTCATTTATATCAGTAAGAAGCACGAAATATTGAGTTAAGAATATATATATATATCTATATATATATATATATATATATATATATATATATATATATATATATATTCTTCTGTCTCTGGGTGTAGTTTGTTTTTGCCGTACCCACAGCGTATATATTATGAATTGCTCTCAGTATTTTATCAGTTCCCACGTTAATGGCTTAGAAATGGAGTCGAAACTAGTCAGGACCTAAACCAGTATTATTTAAGACATTCCAGAGTGATTGTATATATATATATATAGTATCTATATATATATAATATATACCGTACCCACAGCATATATTATTATGAATTGCTCTCAGTCATTTTATCATTCCCCACGTTAAATGGCTTAGAAATTGGAGTCGAAACTAGTCAGGACCCTAAACCCCAGTCCTATTATAAAGAACATTCCATAGGTGATATGGTATATATATATATTATATGTATAATATATATATGATCTATAATATGTATACTATATATAATAATATGTAAATATAATATATACATGAACATATTCTGTCTATTCTGTCCTATGTCCTCTTCATTAATTTTCACGTTTAAATGTTTAAAAGGACAATTTCTTAAATGAAGCGCTACTGTCTGCAAGTATTCTATGCATTACAATAAGTCTTTGTCTATTTGTTAATTTATGATTGATTGATTTCATATTCTTTTTAATAAGTGGGATCTCCTCTTTCTGCATTTGCATTTACCTCGTCTTACCTCTTCCTAATGAACGCCATGATATTATTTGGAAGCTTGAATTTAAAGTCAGTGGACCCTTTGATGGGCTTGTTCCACACGAATAGGGTTCATCATCCTCTGAATAATAGATAATAATAAATAATAAATATAAATATAAAAAAAATAACACTTTCCACGAACCGCATCGAAGAATACCAAAAGGCTCAGGAGAAGATCTGCTAAGACCCTCAGCTTTAAAAAAAGCCTGTGTTGTGCCACGCCTTAGGAGGGGGAGCCTTGAGGAAGGGGGGTGGGAGGGGGGGTTAGGGAAGGGGAAAAGGGGTGTAGGAGGAGGGTGTAGTAGTAGTAGTAGTAGTCTTGTTCTTGAAGTTTTCTTCAAGAAAGAAATCCCTGGTGTATTCATTTCGTCTTGGGATTTTTTTTTTCTTTTTCTTTTTTACGAGGAGAGTAATTCCAGCGATTGTCTTTTTGTCTTTTTTTTTTCGTCGTATTCCGTTCCTGTTGTCTTTTTTTTTGTCGTGGAGATGGTCTTTTCTGCATGCTGGTCTTCATTTATACCAATTATTTTATTAATACTTTATTATCATATAATCGTTATAATAGTACTTAATCTGTTTTGCTACGAAAATTTACCAAAGTTAACGCGAACAGGTAGCCGTGTCTTTAATCTAGTCTAGGGCTTACGAGAGAGAGAGAGAGAGAGAGAGAGAGAGAGAGAGAGAGAGAGAGAGAGAGAGAGAGACGCCTTCTCACTCCCCAAACGAAATCGAAACCCTTTGCGGTAGAGGATGAAATACAGCAATTGTAAAACTTTTAGCAGTCTTGGATAACAGCCGTTATTTACTTTCATTGTTATTAAAAGTGCATCAGCGCTGGTCACGTCCCACGTCCTGATGGGGTCCATGTCCTGCCCAGACATGGGGTATCGTAACTACGTCTGTATGATACGAAATTACACACACACACCCACACACAGCCTGTGTGTGAAGTCGAGCACAAATACGAGAAGCTCTTGATGGTAACTTGAGGAGTATGCTCTCTCTCTCTCTCTCTCTCTCTCTCTCTCTCTCTCTCGAACGAGCACAGGTAATCTGCAGGTATCCCCTTAGAAAAGGTGGGTAGACCCCGTAGAGTTTTTCTTGTGGCCATGTTGAAATTTAGTCTTGAATGTCAGTGTGTGTGTTTGTGTGTTTTGTCGATACACTAGCAGGACGAATAAAGTGGTTTTTATAGCCTCGTTTTGTTGATTAAAATATATAGGAAGCAAGCTTCGATAAGGGGGGAGTCGTTAGTCGACTGCTGTGGTGAGAATATCTTACGAATACTTTCGAGGTATTCTTGTTACAGCTTCAAAGGTGCATGTTACATGAGGCACAGACAGAGAGAGAGAGAGAGAGAGAGAGAGAGAGAGAGAGAGAGAGAGAGAGAAAGATAATTTGAGTGGTTAACACTGTCAGAATGTATGGCATCAATGAATTGAAAGTGAGTGTGGTCTGGTCGAGGTCATTCTCAATACACTGGGACGAAACCATTCAAAAAGAACCTCTCTCTCTCTCTCTCTCTCTCTCTCTCTCTCTCTCTCTCTCTCTCTCTCTACGCACTTTTTCTGTCCGCCCACAGATCTTAAAAACTACTGAGGGGAGAGGGCTGCAAATACTTACGTTGATCATCCAGCAGCCCTCTAGCCTCGGTATTTTTTTTTATTTTATCTAAGGTAGAATTTAGTCATCATAGTGCGTCTGGCAACGCTATAGGACATGCCACCAAAGGGCCCTGGCTGAAAGATGGACAGGCCACGGCTCATACAGCACTCTATACGATGTACAGAAAACTCGATTTTGGCTGAAGAAGCTTTGGCGCCTTTTTTTTTTTTTTTTTTGAGAACTGTACTCTGGCTTGTCAGGTGCGGTATACCAATTCGGTGCCTGAATGATCTCTTGCGATGGTTATACCTTCCTTCAGGAGGTTAATCACCGGTCGGGTGGTCTTAGTTCTTCTTCGTGATGCATATTCTAGTCTTTAACGAGTCAACTCATGTTCGTTTCACGAATTTAAAGGAGGCTACGCCCCCTTTCTCCTTCTAGGGGTACCTTCAGATAGGTGCAGCCTTCCGCTTTATTTGTTTTCTTTTTATTTTTATTTTATTTTTTTTTTTGGTTTTTTTTTTTTTTAAGGGGTGGGGCTGCTAGTCCCACCCACGTATTTCTTGGCCTCAGTAGACGATGGTTATGCATATACAGCTTTTTTGGGGTTATAGGCAGATCGATATACGCATATAATAAATATATCTATATATATGTATTATATATATATTATATATATATTTATATATATATAGTATATATATATGTGTGTGTGTGTGTGTGTGTGTGTGTGTGTGTGTGTGTGTGTGTGTGTGTGTGTATGGGTGTGTGTGTGTAGTACTGGTAATCCTCTTAGCCATGAAGATATGATAATTCAGTTTTATTTCCGTAATAAACGCTCCAAGAAGAGTTCCATTGGAGGACGAAACTGTTGGGCATTTTCTGAGACATATACCATTTTCATTTTCCTGTGTGGAATATGTATGTATATAATTGATTATATTTGCAATACATAAAACGTCACCTATGCTAAAGATGCCCTATTGGCTTTCGTAGTGTCATCTGTTCAAAGAAAGAGTTTTTTTTTTTATCATACCTCTTCTCGTATAATCCAAATCGTCGCCTTTGTAGCCACACATCAACTAAATCCGGTTCGTAATGGCTTTAGGCCAATTTTATTTTTTTCCGGTTTTACAACCTTCTTGGAATCCTCCTCGGTACTATTACTAACTTAGATATCGTATCGGGACATTTTTGTCTTCCGGCAAGGTGGCTGTAGAGACATTCCTGTTCGTTTGTGTGTGTGTGTGTGTGTATGTATGAATGTGTTCATCATGGTCATGCGAGGAACAATTGAATTCGTTTAAGATTCCTCTGCGTATGTTTTTGTTTGTGTATGTGTACGTTTATCATAGTCAAGTGAGGAACAGCCGAATTCGTTGTCTATAGATTCAGTTGGTTAGTCTGTTGGCCGGTAGTAGGTCGACTGTGGTGAGTTGCAGTACTGACGAAGGACATGACACTTACAGTATACATACATACTTCTTTCTGACTCGCAACGGTCATAAAAGAAGTTGGAGCCTATGTACTCCTATTATTATTAAATTGGAAATAGATCATTTGGAAACAGTATACCAACAATTATGATGCCTTTGCCAGTGAAAGGGAAGACGTCTTTTATCTGCCAAGATAGTGTGTTTGTTTGTTTGTTTGTGAATGGAGTGCTGTTTGTGTGTTCTCTCTCTCTCTCTCTCTCTCTCTCTCTCTCTCTCTCTCTCTCTCTCTCTGAGGGAGACGTTATTTAAGGTCTAAAGTAATGTTTTTTTTTTTACCTAGAAGCCTGGACCGCTTCTAACGTTCCAGTGCTAACGCACACATGACCAGGAATTGCCAGGGGGACTTAACCGGTCACCATTAGCCACCCCCCCCCTCCCCCTCCTAAACGTGGTCAAAACAACTCTCAGGTAGACATGTCCAGTTATTTGACGAATTTTTATTAACTCTCTCTCTCTCTCTCTCTCTCTCTCTCTCTCTCTCTCTCTCTCTCTAAATGTAAATTGTGTTTTCGTTAATAATAATCTGTTTGATTCAAATGATTTACCTTTTAATTATACGTCGGAATCATTATTCGTCATTATTTTTCTTCGTTCATTTTCATTTTAGAACTTATTTATTTTTATTTATTTATTGACGTATTTATTTATTTTCATTAGTGCATCGCCAGGGTACCTTTATCAGTTCAGAAAAAGTTTTAGCCAACAACGCAGGCCACCACACAGTGCCGTGGCTGAGAGTTTCATACGCTGTACAGGAAACTTGATTGTGCCGAAGAAATTTTCTCTCTCTCTCTCTCTCTCTCTCTCTCTCTCTCTCTCCTCTCTCTCTCTCTCTGAGAGAAAATTGCAGATTCAGACACAAAATGAATAATTATGATGAAGGAAGATCAAATATTATGGAAAAGTTGGATTTTTTAATGTCAGAATTTCTGGAAATGAAAAAAAGAACAACATACCAGAACAGGAAAGAGACATGGGAAAATCCTTATTACTACCAATATTAAATGAAGGAGAAAACACGCAAACCATCATAGTGATGAATGCGCAGGGTTTAGTTACGAGTAACTCAAAAAGAAAAATAGAGTACTTAGAAGAACTAACCCAAAATGAAAAGAAAATAGATATAATGAATATAAGTGAAACCTGGTATTCCCAAGAGACTGGGAATGATGATCAAATAAAAGGGTTCCAAACTTATAGATCAGATAGAAAAAAATAGGAATCAAGGGGAACCGCAATATGGGAAAGACAAAAACAAGGAAAAATATATGAGAAATATAGTAACTCAGAATGTGAACTAATAGCGGTAGAATTTGAATCTGAAAAATTAATGAACATAGTAATATATAGACCTCCTAATACTAAAGAGTTTGACTTAATAATAGAAAAATTGGATGATATATGTAGAAATCACAAGGACTGGACTATTCTCCTATCTGGTGACTTCAACTTTCCTTTCGTAGAATGGAAAGAACGAATAGGAGACTGTGGTTGTACTTATACATATAAAAAAGAGAGTAATGGTAGTGCAGAAGATAAGAGGCAATTCGAAAAGCTATTAGATATGCTACTAGAATACAACATTCAACAAATAAATCACCTGCCAACAAGAAAGGAAAATACTTTAGACCTAGTATTGTGAACGAGGTGAATTATGTTAAAGAAATAATAGTTTATAATGCGAGTATTTCAGACCATAATGTCATAGAATTAACAGTTCATTCCAAAGCAAGTGAAAACAGAGATAAGCAAGAAATGAAAAAGTGGGAAGGATATGGAAATACAACTTCTACAGTAAAAATATAAAAATGGTCAGAAATAAATGAAGAATTAAACAAAGATTGGGATAACATTTTCGTAAGCGATGACATAAGGGTAAATACGGAGATATTATATAAAATATTAGAGAAAATAGTGGATAAATATATACCGAAGAAGAAAAGTAAACATCATTCATGCATACCAAGAGACAGAAGGATCTTGTTCCAGAAAATCAGTGGAAAAAAGGTCTTGCAAAAGAAAAGAATGCATGGAAAGTTATAGAACTAAAAAGTAAGATAGAAAATGCAGAACAAAAGATTATACAATCAAAAGAAAATGAAAAACGGGAATTGGAAGAAAAAAACCCTATTAAATATCAAGCAAAACCCCAAACTATTATACTCATATGCGAAGAAGATGAATAAAAGAAGAATAGAAATAGGCCCTCTGAGAATTGAAGGGAGATTAACGAATGAAAAAAAGGAAATTTGCAACATACTGGCAGAACGATATAAGAGAGAATTCACCCCTAGAATAGATAATGAAGATAATGATATAGAAGTAAGGGACGAAAATAGTGAATATCTAGCTGACATAGAAATTAATGGATGGTATTTAACTCTGATAAATTTGAATCAATAAATTATGGAGACAGAGAAGGAAAGCTATATGCATATAGGGGACCTAACTAAATGAGACAGTCACAAATAAGGAAGCAGTTAAAGACCTTGGTGTGATGATGAATAGGA
Source organism: Macrobrachium nipponense (assembly GCF_015104395.2). Taxonomy (NCBI): domain Eukaryota; kingdom Metazoa; phylum Arthropoda; class Malacostraca; order Decapoda; family Palaemonidae; genus Macrobrachium; species Macrobrachium nipponense. The sequence continues at coordinate 6,335,940 of NC_087224.1, forward strand.
ACATGTTATGCAATGATCAATAGCAATTCTTTTGGCAAAATGTAAAGCAAAAATGGGAATGTTGTTACGGCACTTCAAAACAAGAAAAGCTGAACACATGATTATGCTTTATAAAACATATGTTCGTAGTCCCCAACTTGAATATTGCAATATGATATGGTACCCACACTATCAAAAGGATATTGCACAAATAGAGAGTGTACAAAGGTCCTTTACAGCTAGAATAGAAGTTAAGGACCTTGACTACTGGGAAAGACTACAATCATTAAAATTATATAGTCTAGAAAGGAGAAGAGAACGCTACATGATAATTCAGCATGGAAACAGATAGAAGGAATAACAGAAAATATCATGGAACTAAAAATATCAGAAAGAGCAAGCAGAGGTAGATTAATAGTGCCCAAAACAATACCAGGAAAAATAAGGAAAGCACACAGGACATTAATCCACTACGCACCAGCATCGATAATGCAGCGTCTATTCAATGCGTTGCCAGCTCATCTGAGGAATATACCAGGAGTGAGCGTAGATGTGTTTAAGAATAAGCTCGACAAATATCTAAACTGCATCCCAGACCATCCAAGATTGGAAGATGCAAAATATACCGGAAGATGTACTAGCAACTCTCTGGTAGACATTAGAGGTGCCTCACACTGAGGGACCTGGGGCAACCCGAACGAACTGTAAGGTCTGTAAGGTAAGGTCTCTCTCTCTCTCTCTCCAAGGAGGTTGTTCCGTTCTAGAGTTACGTTACTGATGTTTTTATCTTATCTTTTGGCTTGACACGGAAGATAACAGGCATATTTGTGACGTTATGGCTGTGGGTAGCTGTGTTGATCAGTAGTGATCTTCACCTTGTAGAGTTCGGATAAGCGTTTTATTATTCACGGATTTCTTTTCGTAAATGGCCGTGGTGAACGGTCACTTCAGGTGAGTGGAAGCCAACCCCCAACCCCCCAACCCCCCTTTATTAATAGCAGGACAAAGTCATATTATTCCTGAGTTTTCGTTTTTGCGTTGCCAAAAAAATCAGTTTTTTTCCTAACACATTCAATAGATATGCTTGGAAGATGTGGGTGTTTGAATTCTAATTTTAATATATATTTTCTATGAGGTGTTGAATGTTTTCATTTTTGAACTATTAAAATTCTAATCTTTTTCGTAATACGTATTGAATGATAGCCTTGGAAGACGAGTGCGTTTGTGTTGTAATTGTGATATAGAATTTTTGTTAGATATTTAATTTTTTGGCTGAGAAAAGATTGAATTTCGTAGAGTATATTTGATTTCACAGAGGTTTAGCCTTGATTTAGCATTTAAACGATGTGATTGACATTCATTTCAGTTTCCCGAAAAATAAAACTGTTATAGAGATGGCTATTTGTCTGTTCGTCCACACTTTTTATGTCCGCCCTCAGATCTTAAAACTACTGAGACTAGAGGGCTGCAAATTGGTACACTGATCATCCACCCTCCAATCATCAAACATACCAAATTGCAGCCCTCTAGCCTCAGTTGTTTTATTTTATTTAAGATTAAAGAAAGCCATGATCGTGCGTCTGGGCTCCGTTATATAGGTCCCTACAGGCTACCACCAGGCCGCGCATGGGAGTTTCATACAGCATTATACGCTGTACAGAAAACTCGATTGGGAGTTTTACTTTTTTTTTATCCTTACTTTTGAGACAATTTTAATTGAGGACATAAATCATGTATTGATATTTACACAGAAAATGCTTTGAATGCCAAGACAGTCGTCATCAGAGTCATATTGTGCGTCATTCTTACGTCATTCTTGCGTCACTTGATCAGAAAAAACTGAAATGATTCTACATGCTGAAATATATTTCTTTATTATGTATAGTTACGTGTATACGAACGTACTATCCGTTATGAGAATGACAATAGGCTCCTTATCAAGGTCCTTTTCAAATACATTGCGAGTACATTTCAAGGACCTCGGCTTTTACATAAGAGGTGTTTATTGCAAAGCGGCCTGCTGCACCAGAGAGGACCGTAACGGTGGGAGGTCGTTTTCAAAACCGCAATAAAAATCACGAGTCGGATTGGTTTCGTGTCGCCCGTGAAGTCATTGCTTCCTGTTAGAATCCACGAATTATTTCTCAGTCGTTTATAAGGCTGAAGCCATAGGTTTTGTTATGGTTTTGGTTGTGTAATTGTATTTTATTATTATTATTATTATTATTATTATTATTATTATTATTATTATTATTATTAATTCAGAAAGTCTGAGGTTTCTTTTTGGATAGGAGCTGAAGCAAAAGTACCCAAACGTAGAGTGTATTGTTATTATTATTATTATTATTATTTTATTATTATTATTATTATTATTATTATTATTATTATTATTATTATTATTATTATTATTCAGAAGATGAACCCCATTCACATGGAACAATCCCACCACAGGGTCCATTGACCTGAAATTCAAACTTTATATTATTATTATTATTATTTTTGCTCTATCACAGTCCTCCAATTCGACTGGGTGGTATTTATAGTGTGGGGTTCGGGGTTGCATCCTGCCTCCTTAGGAGTCCATCACTTTTCTCATTCTGTGTGCTGTTTCTAGGAGCACACACTTCTGCATTAGTCCTGGAGCTACTTCAGCCTCTAGTTTTTCCAGATTCCTTTTCAGGGATCTCGGGATCGTGCCTAGTGTTCCTATGATTATTGGTACAATTTCCACTGGCATATCCCGTATCCTTCTTATTTCCATTTTCAGGTCTTGATACTTATCCGTTTTTTCCCTTTCTTTCTCTTCAACTCTGGTGTCCCATGGTATTGCGACATCAATGACTGATACTTTCTTATTTATTTCGTTAATCAGCGTCACGTCTGGTCTATTTGCACGTATCACCCTATCTGTTCTGATACCATAGTCCCAGAGGATCTTTGCCTAATCGTTTTCTATCACTCCTTCAGGTTGGTGCTCGTACCACTTATTACTGCAAGGTAGCTGGTGTTTCTTGCACAGGCTCCAGTGGAGGGCTTTTGCCACTGAATCATGCCTCTTTTTGTACTGGTTCTGTGCAAGTGCCGGACATTCGCTTGCTATGTGGTTTATGGTTTCATTTTTCGTATTGCACTTTCTACATATGGGAGGGATGTTATTTCCGTCTATCGTTCTTTGAACATATCTGGTTCTTAGAGCCTGATCTTGTGCCGCTGTTATCATTCCTTCAGTTTCCTTCTTGAGCTCTCCCCTCTGTAGCCATTGCCATGAGTCATCGCTGGCTAATTCTTTAGTCTGGCTCATGTATTGTCCGTGCATTGGTTTTTTGAGTCATTATTATTATTATTATTATTATTATTATTATTATTATTATTATTATTATTATTATTATTATTATTATTATCCAGATTAACCCCATTCATATGGAACACGCCCACCACAGGGGCCCATTGACTTTTCTTAAATTCATTCTCTCTCTCTCTCTCTCTCTCTCTCTCTCTCTCTCTCTCTCTCTCTCTCTCTCTCTCTCAAGATCTAGTGGTCTGTCACCGCGCATTCCAATTCCTGAGTCGGATTGAGTGCCGTTGCTTTCGACAGCGATGCAAATAATGATGAGGTCACCTCTGAGGGCCTTGACCTTACAGTTAAATCACTCGCTACTGGGGGTAATCCCTCACTCCGGATTGTTGAAAACGTGTGTTGATAATTTTCTCCCTTTGAAGACCTCGACGGGGTAATCCCTACCCTCTGAGTTGAAGGACGAAATCTCTGTAAGGACGTGGACGATGTAATCCCCCTGCTTCTGGAGGATCCAGAGGACGTAATCTCTGTAAGGACGTGGACGATGTAATCTGGAGGACCCAGTCTCCAGGTAATATCTCGACAAGATAATCTCCCACCCCTGGATTGGAGGATCCAGTCTCCAAGTAACCTCCCTTAGAACCTCGAAGAGGTAATCCCCTACTAGAGGACTCAGTCCCCAGGTAATCTCTCTAAAGACCTCGACGGGCTAATTCTCCAAGTAATCTCTGTAAGGAACTTGTCGAGGTAATCCACCAACCAATCCAGGTAATCTCTGAAGGACCTTACTCCTCGTGGACGTAATAATCACAGGTAATAATCCCTCTTTCGTGTCCACGAATTCGTAGGGCCAAGAGAGGCGAACTAAGGCAGGCAGTCCAGACATCCTCTACCTGTTCGGTTGGAGAGAACTGTTGCATTCTCAATGAATTTATGCCCTTGTATGGCGTCTCCTCCTTCTGCGGGTATCTGGAGGGGGGGGTGGGGAGAGGGAGGGTGGAGAAGGGTTGGCATTTGGTCTAGAGAGAGAGAGAGCGTACTCGCGATGTCAGTTTTGGGTTCGTATCCGTTGGAATGCAAATGCCCAACGAACACTTTCAAAATCACGTGATGTGTCCGGTCTCGAAGACTCGAGGAGGTCTTATGCCATCCAAAAGCATTAAATAAATATTTAAAACTGATTGATAGAATTATAAGAATCATTGAAATTTCGCTTCATGGAATCTAGAAGTCATCTAGTAATAATTGTATATAGGCCGTCTTGTCATAGATTTAAAAGTTAGTATAGGACAACCTTAGAAGAACCATAGAATGCGTCATGAAGTCATTGAATCACTAAGAGTCAGTCTCATGAAGTCATTGACCAATCATGTCACATGATCATTGAAGCCCTTTGTACTACAGATTCACAGGATACCATGTGTCAGAGTCACTGAACTTTTTATTTATTTATTTATTTTAAAATAATATTGCTTATTCCATTATTTCTTCTACATTGAAGTACTGAAGTTCTTTTTCGTACGATGGTGATATGTCCTCATGATTTTATCAATATTTTTCAGGTTAATATTGTTATATTGTTATTCAATTCGTAGCACTTACTATTTCGGACAAAGAAAGAGGATTATCTTCGTTATCAGCTGTGTACAGAGCTTTATTTTCTTTTTTTTAAGGTTCTGTTTCTGATCTCTTGCAAGTTTCTGCAGTGTTGATTGCATTCATCTGCGTGATTTGCTCATGACGTCTCCATGAGATTCCGCTTCTATTCTCTTATTTGACATTGTTGTGAGGCGTTTGATTGGCTTTTATTGTTTTTGTGTTCCTTATCCTTTACCGTGGATCCATATTCTGCAAATGAATGGAACATTCAGATATGTATATATAAACTTGTCTGTCATTCACGCGTAACGTATTGAACGTCATAATTTTAACAATAGACTCACTTGACGTTTTCTCTGCAATTCAACTTCGAGAGAGAGAGAGAGAGAGATGAAGTGCGTTCCCGTGTTAATCGCTTCCATTTTGGCCGGCTTCTAAGAGAGGGCTTATCTCGACAGGCATTTTTCAGCGGGGGATTCGGTCTGTCTGTCCTGCCCCCCTGCCCCCCTGCCCTTGCAGGAGATGTCTTCTTTTTTTAACCCAGGTGTCCTAAAAGTGCCTTTTCGGGAAGAGTCCTCTTTATCCTTTTAACCCCGACGTGTTAGCCATTTGGCACTTAAACGTCTATAATAAATGTGGCGTTGCATTTCTCCTGGTCTTTTTTTTTTTGACGATGTTGACCTTACGTCTAACAAGTTTTCATTTGAAAGCGTTGTTTTTGTTAATTATTTTTCAAATGATAGCTACAGTAGTGACAATATATACGAATATATATATATATATATATATATATATATATATATATATATATATATATATATATATATAGTGTGTTTGTGTGTACTTATTTACTTGTTCATTTATGTGTGGAATTTTGTATATGCGATAATGGATGTCTAAGTATATAATAAATATACGTGCTGTTTATTTATTTTTATATCAGATATATCTTCACTATTTCATTATAATTTAATATTAAGCCTTACATTATATAATATTTACCATTTTCCATCATTAAACGTCATCCTTGACCGCTGTCATGGAACCACGACGAATCGGTTACCAATTTGGGAGGAAAATCCACATATGGTCCACATGCTACCGTGATCATCTCTCACTGTCATTGTAGCCCGAATCGCCTATCATTATACTGAACCCGAAAGGTGTATCATTGTCATCTCAGTTTCGATAGTGACAAAGAGTATAATGCCTTTCATGGCCTTGCTAGGAGAGAGAGAGAGAGAGAGAGAGAGAGAGAGAGGAGAGGTATGGTCACCGATTACAAATCTGGAAAAAATTACGAAGCCCTAAGGCAAGACTCGACGGCAAAGGAGAGAGAAGGGGAGAGAGAGATAGAGAGAGAGAGAGAGAGAGAGAGAGAGAGAGAGAGAGAGAGAGAGAGAGAGAGAGAGAGAGAGAGAATTCTACAATGAAAAATCTGAAAATATAAGAAGCTAAGGCAAGGAACTCGCGCATAAATTGAGAGAGAGAGAGAGAGAGAGAGAGAGAGAGAGAGAGAGAGAGAGAGAGAATTCTCCAATTGAAAGTCTGAAAAATTCTCTCTCTCTCTCTCTCAATTTATGCGTGAGTTCCATGATGTGGTTCGTTATAGTTTCAGGATTTTCATTGTAGAATTTCTCTCTCTCTCTCTCTCTCTCTCTCTCTGCTGGTCCCTCCCAAGAGGGGGCCATCTTGTAAACACGGTTGTAGCCGAAAAGGTAAACACCGTCTGGGTCTGATTTGAACCAAGGTCATGTTGAGCAACACAGCCAATCGGGTCTTGTCTTGTTCTTGATGGTAATTGGCTTTAATTGCAACGCCACATTAATGTTAATCGCCGTTGATTGCAGCGCTAGAGAAATGTTAGATGTTGCTCGGTGAATCAAGGGCCTCTTGACAGCGAATGTTTGATAAATAATGTTGGTTTTGTCTGTATTTAATTATAAAGGTCCATTGTCTGGTTAAACTGTCAGTCACTCAGAGTATCCCCACATCCCTTATGAGCCGCCAGTGCAGCTCACGCGGTGCACTGTAGGCATTACTTAAGGTTCTTAGCAGCGTATCTTCCTTAGGCTCGTAGCTGCAACCCCGTCTCATTCCTTTGACCGCATTTCCATGAATAGTCTCTCTCTTTCATCTTGCTATCCACCCTCTCGTTGTATTGATTCATAGTTCCTCCTGTTACCCCTTTCAAACCTTTCTACTCTCTTTACTTTAATTAGGGTTAGTTTTGGGACGGCCACGCCCACTTCTGGATCCGTCATTCTTATGTCACCGTCACACTTTATTTAGGGTTTGTTTTGGACGGCCACGCCCACTTCTGGATCCGTCATGGTTTTCAACCCTCTCCTGGTCCATTATTAAGACAGGTCACAGCCGAGTTCGGTTTTGCGATCCCCCTCTCGGTATCCGAATCCGTTATTGCAATGGCCGGGTATTTTTCGGGTCCGGTATTGTGGTGCTCATGACGTCTTGCAATACCCGGCCGTAATTATCTCCAGCAACGTAATTGGACGTGGTTCAACATTCCTAACCTGTTTTTTTAATGTCTGTCTCTTGACGAACTAACCCAGAGTGATGGGTGAAATTCTGTCAACGTTGGAAGCTTGTATTGTTGTTATAAATAACGTAAAAAAAAGAAAATATTTTTATATGTATCCTTAAGTGTATCCAGCATTTGTGAGTTTAAATCTCAGATGCCCTTTACGAAAATAAAATTCCTCTTTGGACGAGTGTTCATGCTCGCTACCAATTCGGTAGTCCCGAGTTCGTTTCCTCCGCTCTGCCAACGTGGAATATCAGAGGAATTTGTTTACGGTGATCATAAATTCATTTCTCGATATAATGTGCTTCGGATCCCACTATAAGCTGTACGTCCCGTTGCTAGGTAACCAGTTGGTTCTTAGCCACGTGAAAATATCTTAATACTTCGGGCCAGCCCTAGGAGAACTGTAGATCAACTCAGTGGTCTGGTTAAACTAAGATATACTCAACTTTTTACGAAAATGGATTCTGTAATCTCCCGGTACATGGATTAGACCAACATGATTTAATCATTACCTCAGTCAACATGACTTGAAGTCATTCCAGTTCAGTGATTGCATGACTGAAGGTCATTCCAGTTCAGTGACTGCATGACTGAAGGTCTTTCCAGTTCTGTGACTGCATGTCTGAAGGTCTTTCCAGTTCAGTGACTGCATGACTGAAGGTCTATCCAGTTTCAGTGGACTGCATGAACTTTGAAGGTCCTTTTTTCCAGTTCAGGTCACTGCCAATGATGAATGTCTTTTCCAGTTCAGTTGACTTGAATGGACGAAGGTCCTTCCAGTTTCAGTGACTGCATGGACTGAAGTCTTTCCAGTTCAAGTGACTCTGCATTGGACTGGAAAGGTCTGTCCAGTTTTTCATGACTGCATGACTGAAGGTCTATCCAGTTCAGTGACTGCATGAATGAAGGTCTTTCCAGTTCAGTCACTGCATGATTGAAGGTTTTTCCAGTTCAGTCACTGCATGATTGAAGGTCCTTCCAGATCAGTGACTGCATGACTGAAGGTCCTTCCAGATCAGTGACTACATGTCTGAAGGTCATTCCAGTCCAGTCACTGCATCGCCCACAGTTATCCTCTCAAGTCATGAAGTTGCCGTAACATCATCAATCGAAATTCGATCGACCCTTATGGAGACGTGAGCAATGACCCCATCTTCTTCCTCTTCCTCTGAAAGTTCATTTTCATTCTGGAAAGTCGCTCTGGGGATGTGCAGTGCTTGTCCTTAGACGACTGGGCGACTGGTTGGTATTCTTTTGTGTTCTTCTGGTGGTTATAGTCGCTATTAGAATGTACGTGGTTCTTCTGAAGGAACTCGTATTTGGTTTTTTTGACACTGGAGGCAATGCTTGTACTCATACACACATATGTATATATTATTTCATATATTGTATTATATAAAATAAAATACTTTTATACATGTATATATGATATATATTTCTATACATTGGATATATATTTTATTATGAAATGATTTTATATAAAATAAAATACTTTTATACATAAATAAATTCTTCTGTCAAAACGGGATACGTCTCGAGTATAAAAGGCCCCATTAAAACACTCTGGTTTAGATATTGTCCTTAACTTTAAACCAGTGTTTTATTGTTTAAATATATATTGTTTCATGTATATGAATACTCATTAAACTATGATAGTGTTTCGGATTCAATATCTAACAAGGCCATGGATTGCATTTAAGATTAACTATTTAAATTTTCCCTCTTCAAGCCATTTATAATTCAGTCTTCATTTTTTCCTTAGAAATTTAGTCGTTCATTTTTTCCTTAGAAATTTAGTCGTTGTTTTTTTTTATTGTGGATGCATCTACTTTGATGATTGTATGAACATACAGTTGTGGCGTTTAATTGTCATTTCACTTACCTCTGATTGTAGAGGTAATTGCTATGAATAAGGATGTATTTTCTTTGCAAGCAGCGCTTCTCGTTCTCGTCCTTATTGTATTTTGCCATGGGTGCATTTCGTATGATTGTACGGATATTGACTGTGATTGTGATGGTATTTTAGTTGTATTTGCATTAAAATATCGTCTGCACGCTTCTATTGCAGGATTGTAGGTATATTTGGAGTATCTGTTGAGTAATGTATACAACGATTGTACGTGTTGCTGTTTTGATTGTAGTTCATTTTGCCGTAGATGCAGGGGTGATGGTTGCCGAGATTGTATGTGTTGGTGTTATGTTAGAGCATCTGTGACGCCATTTTTAACAGCTACGAATCAATCAGTCATTCGTTGTAGGTGAATTTGAGATATATGTGAGCGTGAACTCCTCTGTCTTTGCAAATGTTTTCAAGTAGGTGTTATCGTCTGCCGATGCAACGTAAAAGGTTCAGCAGTTATTCAGATTGAGCTCTCAAAGGTGCGGATTTCCCCGACGTCCTCAGCGTGGCATCCCTGGGCACCTTTGTCAGTCCGCGTGCTTGCGTGCTCGCATAGTGTCTCGTCAAGAATTGGAAAATAAAATGGCATGAGATCATTATTAGACGTTGTGTGGAATATCTGTCTCTCCCTCGATGATTGCAAAGCCTTTCTTCTCTCACTGACACTTTCCTTGATTATAGAACTCTCTCTCTCTCTCTCTCTCTCTCTCTCTCTCTCTCTCTCTCTCTCTCTTCATGGGGCAGCTAGGGGGATGGATATCAGAATGTGGTCATAGCTGAAGGGGAAGTAGGTCCGATGAATGAAAGTATGAAAAGGCAGTTTGGGTGGTTTTACTCTTAATAAGGTAAATTCATCGCTTTTTTCCTTTTTTTCCTTTTTTTTATCTTCTACTGTCTTGAGTTTTTTTTTTTTTTTTTTTTTTTTTTTTTTTTTTTTTTTTTTTTTTTTTTTTTTTTTTTTTTTTTTCATTATCTCCTACTGTCTTGAGTTTCTTTCTACCGCTATTATCATTTAGATCATCTTTAATATTATTATTGTTGTTGTTTTGCCACTCTTATACTGATCGGGTTGTTATTATTATTATTATTATCATCATCGTCATCTTCTACAGTCTTGAGGTTATTTCTACTGCTATTGTTATTTAAATAATCCTCATATTATCATTACTCCTCATACTGCTTCTATTAGTAATTCCGTTATTTGTATTACCAAAAATTATTATTATTATTATTATTATTATTATTATTATTATTATTATTATTATTATTATTGTAGTGAGTCCTCTGTTCTTCTTATTGCATTCTTCTTAGTTGTTGTTATTATGATTATTATTACCGATCAGGTCAGCATCCTCGGGTATGGTCACTACTTAGATGGGTGACCACAAGGAAGTGCCCTCATTCCAAACGTCTGTATAAGTACAGAGATTAAAGTCTATATATAAACTTTTTCTGTATAACCACAGAGATTAAAGTCTATATAATGATTTCATGTATAGCCAGAGATTAAAGTCTATATAAGTATTTCCTGTATAACCCCAGAGATTAAAGTCTACAAACTTTTCCTGTATAACCACAGAGATTAAAGTCTGTAAACTTTTCCTGTATAACCACAGAGATTAAAGTCTGTAAACTTTTCCTGTATAACCACAGAGATTAAAGTCTGTAAGTTTTCCCTGTATAACCACAGAGATTAAAGTCTGTAAACTTTTCCTGTATAACCACAGAGATTAAAGTCTATTAACTTTTCCTGTATAACCACAGAGATTAAAGTCTATTAACTTTTCCTGTATAACCACAGAGATTAAAGTCTTATTAACTTTTCCTGTAAAACCACAGAGATTGTGAGTTTTCCCCTGTATAACCACAGAGATTCAAGTCTACATACGACGCTCGACAGTGACTCTTAATAGACAAAAAGCTTTCTCCAAATCAGTATGCAGGTGGGCACACATGTCCGTGTACTAGGCAAGTCATTTATTAATTCGTTTCATTAAACAAAGCTCTCTCTCACTCTCTCTATCAAGTTTCAGAGCTTTTATTGAGTAGTTGAGGGAAGTTTGTTTGGTTTTGAGTTATGGATTTTTTTTATTTTGATTTTTTTTAATGCCTGGACTTGAGGTTCTTCGGCCGTTTAAGTGGCGCTGTGGAATTCGCTAATTGTTCGCGTTGTTTAGCCATTGCATTTTTTTTTTTTTACTGGCGGGGTGCTCTCTCTCTCTCTCTCTCTCTCTCTCTCTCTCTCTCTCTCTCTCTCTGGCGCACATACATACTTATTTAAATAAAAGTGTTCGTGTTTATATTGAATGAAATCTCTCTCTCTCTCTCTCTCTCTCTCTCTCTCTCTCTCTCTCTCTCTCTCTCTCTCTCTCTCTCTCTCTCTCTCTCTCTCTCTCTTACACATTTATATATATATAAATATATATATATATATATATATATATATATATATATATATATATATGTGTGTGTGTGTTTAGTGGTGTGTGTGTGTGTGTGTGTGTGTCTTTGTGTGTTTAAATTTTTTAAAAATTACGAATCTCTCTCTCTCTCTCTCTCTCTCTCTCTCTCTCTCTCTCTCTCTCTCTCTCTCTCTCTCTCTCTCTCTCTCTCTCTCTCTTCGCGGGTCATTGTCGTTGCTTCGGTTTTCAACCTGTGTTGTTCTTAGGACAAGTCTAGAATGGCAGTTTATGGTAATACCTCAACGCCCCGGAGGTACGGACGAGACACTGTCTCTTTCTCAACCTCTCTTGACCTGTCATTAATGGTTCCCCAAAACTCTCTCGACACCTGTACCGATGACACCCCCTGGGAGGCGTGGCGCTGACGATAAAAGGCGTGTCATGTAATAGAGAGGAATTGTATGTGTATGGAAGCGTTTGTAGTCAGCGTTTGGTCGAAGACATCTTTCCAGGATCGTAGACGTCTCGTCTCCGAGTCGCGACGCAGCCCCCGAGAGGGCTGGATTGCCCTCAGCTGTTTTTGGGGCGAACTTACGTAGATGGTCTCTCTCTTTCTCTCTCTCTCTCTCTCTCTCTCTCTCTCTCCTGGAGGTGGGTGAAGCGGCAGCAGCAGCAGCAGCAGCATGATGCCCACGTACCCCCGAGCCTGTACTACCTCCCCCCTCCCCCCGTGATTCCCCATTCTAGTATCGGTGCCCCCGTCAGTCTCCGTGTATCCGTGCGTGCGTCTACATGGACTCCACGATGTCTCTTGTGATTATTCGCGAACTGGGATCTGGATGCGTTTGTGGACTGGATTATGGGAATCTGGAAAAAGCTGGAAGCCCATAAGGGAGGATGGGGGTTAATGTGTGACGCCATTGGCCTCGAGGAGGCAAAGACGTTAATTATTGCACTCTGAGAAAGAGCTGATGTTATTGGCACATCGCTCGAGAGAGGCGTACCTGGCCGAGTGGTGGACCTGCTTTCGTTGCATATATATTGCTTTGTGAATAGAAGACCTCTTTCGTTTGTGAATGACGATCCAGTGTGCTTTTGTGGATTGTGCTTGCGGCCGAAGGATGATGGGAGAAGCCTGTTTGTTTTGCTTGTGATTGGGATGTAAGAAGAAGAAGTTTGGCGCGTCTCAGACGTCCCTTTTGTGGATGTCAGGGGCGTTCATGGAAATGCAGAGTGCAAAACAAGAGCTACTGTTTATCCCAGTATAGCCTCTTCCCCCTACCCCCTTCCCCATCTCTTACCCTAGTACCCATGCCCATACCCTGTCCCTCGTAAGACACCCACCATCAAATGGTTTTGTGTTTTAAGACTGTCTGCAGGACCTAAACTTTTGAATTGTAACATTTATCCGTTTGCCTACCTTGTGAATTCGCGTGACATATCCCATTATATAAAAAATCTTTTTTGGCCATGAATTCTTTTATGTCGCCTTTGAATGACGGTCCGTCTTTTGTGCCTTTTGAAACAATATGTTTTTTATGTGTCTTGTTATTACTATAATAATATATATCTCCTTTTTTTCATCTCCAACATCTCTGTACTTTTTCCCGGAATACGACCGAAGTTGAAATCTGGTGTTGCTTTGTTTTATGTTCCAGTGTGAATATGGCTTTTGTGGAATCGTTTCTGTTTAATTAATTATTTTTATACAATGTCAGTTTATTTACCCAATAATTTGCACGATGCTTTTTTTGTACCTTCAAGTTCCAAATCACAAATGCTTCATATTAGATTACCTATACCTTATAGTAAGTAACAGTAAGTACAGAATATAAACAAAAAAGTCTCTCTCTCTCTCTCTCTCTCTCTCTCTCTCTCTCATCTCTCTCTCTCTCTATATATATATATATATATATATATATATATATATATAGATAGATAGATAGATGATAGATAGATAGATAGATATATGTATTACACATATAACACATACCCATTTAATTTGAAAGTGTTTTCATCATTGTTCCTTGTGAACTATTTTCATTTTTATAGTTCTAAGCAAAGTGAACATAAAGTTCTTTCCCATTTGAGGTTTGTTTTGCCCTGGTGCTTGCTCGTGCAAGATCGCTTGATTGCGTGCAAAAGGCTGCTTATTGTGGGCGGGGGAAGTGGACGGGTTGATACTGATAGGAACCTGATAACTAGCCAGTGTGACGCCATCAGAGTTTTATGGATTGAATTTTTTTTTTTTTTTTTTTTATTAAAGACTAGCCAACCGAGACGTGCCAACTCGTGTCCTTCGCTAGCCCAGGCTTGAATAAAGGAAAGCATGGGGAAAGAAAAGGAAGGAGAGAGGGGGTAATTTTGAGGTCGAAGGAAGTTGTAGACTCTATAGACACGCCTTTGAAAGTAAGGAAGGTTATAGGAATGGAGGTAAACTGAATTACTACTTGGAGAAGTTGGTTAAACATTAAAGTCCCGTTTCAGTAAGAAAAGTTGATGGTGATGGAGATGAGTTCTGTTTTATTTATTTATTTGTTAGGGCGTCCCAGCAGCGTTGAAGGTTACCACTATATAAATACCCCCCACCCCCAGAAGTTTCTAAGTCTCGAATATCTCATTGTTTTGGCTGTTAAAAAGTGGGTTTTGCTGACGATGCCTGGTCGTACGTAACCTTGGTGGATCTGCTTGCCTGAAAACCAAGCTGAAGATGTTTACAAATGATATCAGAGGTGACATTTGTGTCGGCATATTCTGATGCAGCGAGTTCAGATCTCTCTCTCTCTCTCTATGTATATAAGTCTCTTGATGTTCTGTCAATATACTTAACCTATTTGTCCCAGAGGCAGAACTTTTCTATCCCCTAGTTTATTGCCTACTTGAGAAATTCATTGTGATCAGCGAAGTATAGGGGTGTCAGCCATGAGATGTCGGCTGCCTCTGGCATATATAAGCTCGCTTGAACGTCCGTCGGGTAGGGTGTGGGGCTCGCAACCTCACTTCCAAAACTAAATCATTCCTGGAAACCGTATGAGCAGCATCTGTCTTTCTTATTGATGCATATCAGATATGGGTATAAGAGGTTACTTGCAGAGTGCCTTACTTAGGCCCCTAGCTGCAACCTCCTTTCATTCCCTTTACTGTGCCTCCGTTCGTATTCTCTTTCTCTCCGTCTTACCTTTCTCCTGTTACACCTTTCACACCTCTTTTCATTGACCATTTCACACATTTCACAGTCAGCGCTGAATGACCCCGATAGGTCCCAGCGGTCGACCTTTTTGGCCTAAATGCTGTACTGTATTCCAATAGTTAGTCTGTCCAGCGCAGAGGGCGTTGGTCTGTCTGTAGCCAAATGGAGTGAGAGATATGCCCCCCCCAAACCTCTTCCATTGTCAGGAGGTGGCAATATTGTTTCAGATCCAATGGCAGAGGGGGCGTCGCTCGCTCTTCCGAGCTTAAAATCCTCGTGTAGATAGACACACTTCCTCGCCTACTAATTAGCTGAGCCCCACGATACCCTTCTTTTAAGATTCCCGGAGACATCTGAGGATCATCTTGAAATCAAAGCACTCGCTGCCGATGCGCTGAGGGAGAAGAAGAATACTTATGCAGAGGTGGGAGTTTTGGGACTGAGAAACAGGGTTGTGGTTTTTTGTGTTTCCTCGATAGTTTTTATTATTATTATTGTTATTGTTGTAGTATGCAGGCGTGGTTTTGAAATTTCTTTGTAATATAGTAGTTTTGATCGGATATCATTTATTACGGAAAAATATATATTACATACTTACGCCTTAAATCCTGTGAAAAATCAAACATACAACTTCATTCCTGTATTTTTTTTAATGCACAGTTGCTTATTGTATCGTAGGCGCATATACATAAATATATGGCAGCGTATACGAAAATAAGGAAATGAAAAATGCCGTGTATCAATGCATTGTCATTTTTTAGTAAGTCTTTGGCGTCTCTTGGTAAGCAGTGCCACAAAGTCTTTAAGTTGTGTAGTTTAGTTTAAGACTTAAATACTCGCAGGTCACATATTAGTTGTGTGTCCACTGCTGGATCGTCATCCTCAAGAGAGAGAGAGAGAGAGAGAGAGAGAGAGAGAGAGAGAGAGAGAGAGAGAGAGAGAGAGAGAGAGAGAGAGTCTTTAGGCAAGGAATAGGGTTGCGATGCCATGAATTGTACGCGAATTTCTGCGAGTGTAGAGAATAGGGAAATGGTCCCCCGCCCCCGGGGGGAGGGTAGGAGGAACCTCCTTAGGGCAGGGGGCAGGCAGTAAAGGGGGGGGGATGTCCCCCGTGGGCGGGAGAAGGGTTGGGGGGGGAATGGGGGGTTGAGGAAGGAGGTCGCAATCCAGCTGTGGACCGGAGGCGTTAGGAGTTACTTATAAGGAGCGGTGCTATGATGTCCGGCCACCCTCGGCGATATTTTGCTCCTTATAGCTTATCTCCCAAGGATCTCCGAAGTCCTCACGAAGGAGATAAGCCCCCAGGGGGCAATTCCCCCCCTGCCCGACATTTTCGGCGAAAGAAAATTCGCTGTCGGGATTGTTGGCGTTCCCGAGGGCCGTGTTGGAGAGCATATGGTGGTGGTTGGAGGACTCTCTCTCTCTCTCTCTCTCTCTCTCTCTCTCTCTCTCTCTCTCTCTCTCTAACTACTCCCAGATGGAAGCTACGTGAAATGATTTTCGTCGATGTTATCAGCCTCCCTCTCTCTCTCTCATCTTCCTTTTTATTTTTCACTTATTCCCCTCTTTCCCCCAATCCACAAATATCATTCATTTATCATCGCAAGAACGAAAGATCGACTCGGAAATGTCATTAACTGATCGATCGCGTCTGCTGAAACTGGCGTCACATGGAAATGTAAGTAAGCGGGATTATCTTCTGCTACCGTATCTTATCGGGATGATCTCCAGCCGTTTCCTGTCAATACTCTCTTTCCTCCGTCCGTCTGCTGTTTTGAGATCTATCACTCCATCGCTCGTTCCCTTGGAGAAGAAGAAGAGCTACCTGTGGACGAACTACCCTGAAGTAGTTTCCTGCAGGTGTAATTGGGCGATTAGAGCCTCGTTAGTTTCGAGTTCCCGCGGGTTTACCGCCCGGTGAATTATTCATGAGTTTGAGGACTCGAGAGGAGGCGATGGTCAGACTCGGAGTGGTTCTTTGCCATTCTTTCAGCTTCTTGCTGGAAGCTCAGTTGGTTTTGTTTAAACGAAAGTCTCCTCCTTATGAATATAGGACATTGAATCGAATGATTACTTTCACTTTTAATTTTTATAAGTTAGTTTTTATTTTTATCATTTTTATGACCTTTCTATGAAATTATTGCTTTTAATATTACCTAATTAGTAATTCGAAGTCTTAATTTCGAATGTATGGGTGTTCTCAAAGGCGTAACAATACTGATGTCATTGCTGAGGCGAGTGGCAGGTTTTATTTATTGAAATTTTATCTTTTTGTTTATTTAAGCATTTTAGTAGTTTCACAGTCTTTGATCTTTAAAACTAATGACCTCTAGAGGTATTAAAACGATCAATGACTGAATTATTTTACCAGTTCGAATTTTGACAGAAGTCCAAAACCAATGAAGTGATTTTCATTCACTTATGGATTTTATTAGTTCAGTCGTCCCTATTAGATCTTTGAAAGATATTTTTCTCATGAACTGTTAATTCCCCACTTGAAACTTTTCTAAACTCTTATAAATATTAGAACAAATTTTTGTCACTTCAGAATTTTCACGAAAGTGCAAAATCAATGTGGTGATTTCCCATTATCTCTGTTGGCAAGTCAAATTCCAGAGGTCCACAACAGCTCTCTGAATTTTGACAAACATACAAAACCAGTGTGGTGGAATTCCCATCATCTCTGTTGGTCCAGAGGTCCACAACAGCTCTCTGAATTTTGACAAACATACAAAACCAGTGTGGTGGATTTCCCATCATCTCTGTTGGTCCAGAGGTCCACATCAGCCCCCCTTCTCCCGTGCTCACCTTACCACACTTACGAGTCCCCTCAGCGCTAGGTCCTGTCCTGACGTAGGAGGTCAGCTTGATCCAAACCAACCAACCTGGAATTAATCTCCTCCTCCCCACTGCGAAGTTGCACATCGATTCAGCTTAATTGGAATCTTGGTGTTGCATAGCTGCAGTGTCTGCAGTGTGGGTGCTTGGGTGCAATCACGTCTCAAGATTTTTTTTTTTTTTTTTTTTTTTTTTTTTTTTTTTTTTTTTTGTGTTATAGGATCATAGGATTTTTTATCTTTTGGAAAAATCTAATATTCTTAAAGTAATGAATTTCATTTTCCTGTGGCAAGAATTTATTTTGGTTGAAAAAAATTTAATATTCTTGTTCAGAGTAATGACAGTTTGGCATAGCTGTAACAGTGTCTATGATGGCCTTTCTTTTAATAATAATAATAATAATAATAATAATAATAATAATGATAATAATAATAAATAGTTGACTGAGTACAAGTTTTCTCTATGGTTGTTAATACCATTTTCTTAAAATGTCAACTCAAGATGATATTAAAAAAACAGTGAGATAAATTGCCAGAATTATATATATATATATATATATATATATATATATATATATATATATATATATATATATATATTATATATATATATATGTATAGTGTGTGTGTATGTATTTAAGAGATCTTTCATGGCTGTGCCAGCTTACGTTACCAACTGGTTAATAATAATAATAATAATAATAATAATAATAATAATAATAATGTGTGGAATCTTACCTTGTAATTTTCAATTGAAGATTCCAAAGAGTTGAGCATAGGTAGTGATTACTGGGATCTCTCTCTCTCTCTCTTCTCAGGGATAAGTTAAAAGGTGTGTTCATGTACTTTTCATACTTGTACAATTTCCTAAGTGTGTTGTGGGTAGGTGAGGGGAGGGGTGTTTCAACGACAATGTTCTTCAGATCTAAGAATTGTCATTTAGTGTACTACCTCATTTTTGTTTTAGTTTTTGTGTTTGTCCTCTTGTGATTTTAATTATTCTTTATTCTCTCCCTTACGAGAAGAAAAGGTATGATACAAAGCTTTATTTTGTTCACGGGAAATATGGAGTTCCATAACTTTGTGATAAAATATGCAACTTCATATTGGTAAACATCTATGTTTGCAATAGACTGTAATGTGAGTTACTGATTGAAAAGGAATATGAAAATGTGATCTGCTTTGGTTACAGTGATTTCACAAGAACGCTAGACATGGCCAGTATCGTTGCGGCTTATCAAAAACCATGAAAGCATAATGTCTTCTTTTGAGGAGGCAATGTGGACATATTTGTGTAAAAAATTTAGAACACCTTGTCTCAGGCAGGGTGCTGACCTTACATTTATCAAAACGGAAGTGAATGTTGCAGTTGATGGAAAGGAATAGCAGCGGGTGATAATGTGAGTGCAGACTACTTTGGATTACTGACAAGGGCAGGACTAACCTGTTAGATGAAGGTATCTGAATGGCTCTCCAAACTCAGGAAGGGGGGTGGGGGAGGTGGAGGGAGGAGTGTTGGAGATGTATCGGGAGGAAAAGGAAAAAAAAGGTTTGACGGCGATTTCGAAGAGACCCTGCAGGCATCTTCGATCAGCACCCCTATTCTTCTGCACTCCACTAGTCATTTGCTGAATCCGCCCATCAGCGTAGGAAGGGGAAACAAAAAATGCCCCAGGACAGCTGCCTCCGTCAGCACGCCTGTCCTCCCTCATTCCTGCGGCAGCAGGAAGCTCGGGAAGGACATTGGCGAGAGTCGATCCCCATCGTCCGATGCTGTTTCCTTTCACGGTGGCCTTAGAGACCACGAGTTCTCCAGTGGGTACTCCTTCCAGCGGGATGCTGCATTGCGGCATAGCATCAGCAGTAGCAATAGGAGTAGCAACCGAAGCACCACCTTAAGCCAGAGCAGTTGCAACTCTGTCTCTTACGTGCCTGACAGACCTCTTGGTGTTAATGCAAGAAAAATTGATTCAGGTAATTCCAGGATTCCTATGCCAGTGCAGAGTGCCTCCGAAGGGGTCAACACAAAGAGTTGTGTTTTGAGAAGCTTCAGCCAGAGTACGAAAAGCTTTGTAACGAGCGGAAGCCAAGATAGGGGAGATACCACGACACTGAAGAGGAGTGCTAGTGTTGCGAAGAGCAGTGGTTTGACTCGGCCAACCGGAGGCTTTGGTGAAGATAGACGAAGGACCATCACCACCCAGTCCTTCAGAAGGAAAGATCCCTCCCCTAGTGGGATCAGAGGTGTTCCCTTTGATAGCCACATGGAGTCTGTGAAGGAAGAAAGCACTCTAAAGAAGACTGCCAAAGATCGCTCCTCTCTCCGAAATCCCTCGGCAGACAAGAAGTTTTCTCAGAAGGAAGGAGAGAGGGATAAAACCAAGAGGAAAGATTCCCTTTCATCATCATTTCGATTCTTCAGGAAACCAGAAACCATTCCCATCAAAAGAACTAGTGATAACAATAAGAGGGAGGTGCCCCCAAGAATGAACAGCTTCAGTTCATCCCATGGGCCTCAGCAAACAAAAACAACTGCTGCTCTTAATCCAAGAATTCAGCCTCCATCAAAACCATCATGTGAGAAAAGTATATTTGGGAGAGGTAGACCTAATACTGTGACTGAAGGGTCTCTTGGGAAATCCAAAGTAACTCCAGATCTTAATTCTTCAGTACAGAGGCATCGATCGTTCCGTGTTCTGCGACCAATAAATATACCGCCTTTGCAATCCAACGCAAACGCACAGAAAACTCGGGTGTCGACAAGAAACTCAAAACTTCCAAGAATCCAACAGACCCTCTGGGGAAGATGACTAACGAGAAAACCTTGAAAAAGCAGAAGCCAAAAGTTGCTGCTAAGTGCAAATGCACAGTTACAAGCTATTGCATGCACTGCAGAGATGAGAAGGACAGAGCGAAGGAGCACAATCAGTCCTCCCAGAGGACAGAAAACAAACCCAGAACAGTAGTGCCAGTTGGAAAGTCTGACTCAAAGATCCCACTTTCTTGTAAAGAGCAAGAAAAGAAAGAGGATAAGGACACGAACGGAGAATCCCACAACAAAGAGCGAAGGCCATCCGTGCGTACGTTGCTGGAGACCTACGGCCAACTTCAAAATGCCCGGCGTGTTGGCGAACCAGTGGCGCAAAGACCCACGGCGCTATACATTCCCGTAGAGAAAACCCAGGACACGTTAAATGACAGAAAGAAAAAAGATATTAAGAAGTATCTCCTGGAATATGACGAACCCGGAATACCTATATCGGTCATCCAAGAAAATGGGGATGATACAAAGGCCAAAGCTCCCACCCTACCCAAAAAGCGAACATTATCTCCGAATGGCAATCAGTTGAGTAATAAGTCACATAAAGCCTCGTGTCCTCTGGCAAATCATTCGTATGGGAAAGTTCAAAGGAATTCACCTTCGAGGAAGCCTATTCATAAAGGACAGATGTCTGCCAGACAGGGTCAGAACGGTCTAGAATTCATTATGCTACATAAATCTCAAGAGAACTACCAATACGTGTATTCTGGCTATGGTGATAGGTCTCCTGGGATATATAGTGTAGACTACCCCTCCCCTCTGCTGGGAGATTTTGAAGATGACCCCCTAGAAGAGGTCATGAGAGCGTTAGAGGAGAAGACGAGACCAACTTTCAGACAAAATGTTGAAAAAGATGAGTCCAGTGAGGATGATTTTGCGTACTTGGACGATTTTGACGTCCCGAGTAGAGTACCGCCAGTCACTAAGAAGACAAGGTACTGCATCGTTCACAAATTTGCCTTAATTTTATTCTTACAGAAGTGCAAAAATTTTAGTATTTATGTATTTATAATTTTTAAAACTTATACATTTTTACAATTACTATGTAAGTATGTATACTGTATGTAGTACAGTATGTATGTATGTATGTACGTGCACTTCCTTCATAGATATACACTTAGGCATTGTATCAGTCTTAATAATACAGAGGTTTGCAAAGCTGTACTGATGGTAGCTTTTTCACTCTCTTTGGCACAGGGGCGATGATGACAGCTTGGGGTGCGGGCTGAGCTACCTGCCATCCACTGGATCATCTTCATCGGGGGTGTTGCAGTCAGCTACGCCGCCCCCTCCACCCTCCAACATGAGCAGTGGATGTGGTTTGCCCACGACGACTACACCCTCAATCATCAACTCCCATCATCCTCCAGCCTTGCCCCCTCACAGACCGCACTCGTATCTTCCGCACCACATGGGCATTTCACAGGTATCGTACCCGTTTTTCACAGATATCGTACCCGCATTTCACAAGTATCGTACCCGTTTTTCCTCTGTCTCTCTGTTTACTTGGGTCCAGTGTTATAACTGCCTGCCACTTTGCATTCTTTGCTTTGTTTACATAGTATTTACATTAAGAAATGTGGGTGGTAATTCATTAATAACAATTTTTATTACCATCTCAAAGACTTAGAGAAAAGATTTTGGGTCAAAAATATAATCTTGGTTACCTTGAAGTATCAGTCTGTACGCGCATTGATTTTTCTGTGCAGAAAGTGGATATTGCTGTAAAAAAATTAAGACTAGTCAGGCCTTAGTAGTGTACGTATAATTCATTTAATTTTTATTTGATCAAAAGGTTCTCTCATTGACATATATAAAATAATTAATTGCACACTTTAAGAAGTACAGGTAGTCCTCTAGTTACGATTCATAACTTGTAGGCAGCCTAGTCTGCACTATATAATCTATACATATATGTACTGTACAGTACCTTTAATTCTTATTTATTTTCTGTCCTCAAGTGATAGAATGCCTCTTTTTCACCACACCACCAGCAAGAGCACATAGTCATTTTGAAGACATGCTGATTTGACACAAATTTGCATTTTAAAGTTTAAAACAGACAAAAATCACACACTATCAGTATTGCCATTGTAACTTCGAAATAGTATTGTAATTGGTATCACCGTCAAAACTTCAAAATATTGCAACTCAAGGACTACCTATAGTCGTATTGAAATTTGAGCCCATTTTCATAATGTGGATTATTGAACTGAACTGGGTTGTTAAAATATAAATTTGCCAGGTGTAAATGTGTTCCATAATTGCTTAATGGGTTAAGAGTAGAAACCCAAAGGCTTCATGGAAATGAAGAGTTGGAATGGAGAGGTGGATCCTATTATTAAGTGTCTTGCAGGTGATTATTCAAGTACGATTTCCGAGAGGGACCCCCATCAGTAGAAATAATTAAAAACACCTATGAAATATTTGTGGCCTAGATTTCTTTTGTTTGAGTGTGAACACAAACAACTATGGATTATTGCTTAAGTGTTTTTTTGTGTCAAGGATGTCTTATACTGTATAGTCTCTTGTATTATTTTATCTATTGTAATTCTAGGAAAATGGGGGAGGAGGTGGTGGGGGCAGTAGTGGTGGAGGGAGTGGGGGAAGTGGGAGCAGTATAGTGTCGGGCCAGCGTGTTGGATCGCCCGAACGGCCCGAGAAGAGCATAAAAGTCCACGTGAATTCCACCTTCAACATAGTCAAATTTGGCGACGGAACGGATGTCAAGGTGAGTTTGCTATCGTTACTGGTGTACCTGTAGTCTAGATTTGTTTCATTCTTGTGTATGCTTCCTTAGGATCAAATTCATTCTGATGTTTCTCCTATAGGGTCATACCACTCATAAGATTCTCGTATTCTTGAATAACGAGTCCGTAGTCGTAAATCCTTGTAAAGTTTGACAGTCATAGCACAGATGATTATTTGTATTCCTTATTTTTCACTGAGAAAAAGCCCAGTGAGCAATCTCTGAATCATTTTTCTATTCAGAACTGAGCTTATGAATTATGTCGTTGATAGCATGTTACTGTGTCATTAACAACCCTCCCTTTTTCTCTCCCAAGGAACCAAGCATTAAGGTAACGGTATCACTGTACTTAATGTCATGTGGTGTTCATTGTCATATTTATTTGGTTGGGTAAGGCTTATTTTTCATTTTGAGCATTTGAAAGTCGTATGTGAAGAACGTGTCTGCATTCGCTTGTTCCCACTCTATTTTTAGCTCTCTAATGGTGATGTCCTTCATTGTTTTCCCTTTTTTTTATTTTATTTTTGTTTAGGGATGTCAAGTTTTGACTTAAGTAGTCTGAGTTTCTTGCAACACCAGCATCTTGTTCTGAGCAATGCAGAAGGGGTAATTGCATGGCTACCATGATCATGAGTTCTTTTGCTCTGATTAAAAAAAAAAAATCAGGAATTGCTTGTCAAGGAATACACAGAAATGTGATGGACACAGGGTTTTTGTACTTTTAATAGAATATTAACATTTTCATAGAATATTAACATCTATCAAGTATTTTGACATCCAATTTACGCAGTGAATAACCTTGCGGGATGCACTAATTATATATCTGTTGGTTAACATTTCACAAGAAGTCATTTTGTCTTCTAATATCTAGTGCGGTATGAATAATGCTGCATTGTAACGTGTGCTTTCTGTCCATTACCCATTGTTTATTATGAAGGAAGAGGCAGTGCGAGTTCCTTCAATCTTTTATTGACTCGTGTATTCCTTGGTAAGCATCCTGCTGCCTGTATTAAATCGGGGGAAAGTAGTGGAAGGTATTTTTTTTTTTTTCTTGTCCTCTCTGTAAACGTGGTTCTTTTCACCTTGATTTTTTCTTGCCTGATGTTCTTTTAAACTTACTATACTACTGTAATTTATGGATTTTTCTATTGTAGGGTTGGTTTTAGTTGGAAAACAAGGAACGCGTGAAATTAAAAAGCCATAAATTCTGGTGTTGATTATACAGGAGTGGTGTTTTTTATATTTTATGTAGTGCTAGTTTAAGTAGGGTTTTTGTGCATAGCGTCTTTTACGCCATATATTAGATGGTGGTTTTGTGTATTAAACTTCATCTCAACACTTTTTTTTTCATAGATAAGCGTACTGAAATGCTTTCTATATAAAATTTAGCCCTATCCTTTGTAAAGGTCTTTTGTTTTATTGTAATGTGATTAAATGAGAACTTAAGGAAATTTATATGTTTAACATTGTCATATACAGATGCCTGTCATATGTATGAACTAGAACATTACTTTTTTCCTTAAAGTAAACTTGAAGATAAGCCTTGAATTAAATTTTGGATTTAAGTATGCAAAATTTTAATTATTGCTTTGGTTATCATTTAAAATATATCTTAAAATGAATTATGCAGAAAATTTGACATTTGTTTGCCCATTTTCAAGCGCACTAGTGAAATGTTTTATTTAGATTTTGATTCTTTCAGTAAGATCTCCCAAGTTTCTTAAATTTTTATTTGTTACATGTTGAACGTAAGCACTCAAATAAAAAGCGAGGAGAAAGTACATAGTCAGCTATAATGGTACTGAGTAGATATTGAGACAGCAGACAAAGAATATTGAAACTTCTCGGAAAATCGTTAGGAAAGGTTGCACATGAGAACTACTGGGTAAGGCGGGAATTCAGACAGAATGTGTATAAGGCAGAGCAGAAGGGAGGGAACTTCTTACATGTATGACCCCAGGGGGGGATTACCAAATCTTGAAGATGACAATGATGATAATCCCCAGATATGGAACTGTTCCTCCTTACAAATTAAGTATCATTTACAGAGGTCTTTTTCTTCTTGAGATTAAAAGACTGTATTTGCCTAAACAATTGATTAATTGATAAGCTAGCATTATAGTGGTAGAGTTTGTTGTCTCTCTTGAGTTGTAGTTTAGAAGATTAGGGATGCATTATTAGTACTACATAAATGTATGATTAATAATGTGTCAAGATCAGTTATGTCTTTCAGTCTTAAATTTATATTAAATTAGATTTTTCTTGATAATTTAGTTGGGATGGTACTGTTAATTTTTTGACATATTAAGAATTTAAATAACTAATGGTATTCTGTTAGGAAGTTGTGACTTGCGAGGATTATAGAAACATAACTAAAGTTAGGTGTAGCATTAATTGTACAGTATACTCTGCGTAAATATATTAAAAGAGTATTGTAAAGCCGCAGGCAGTTCGCTTATGGGATTTCCCCATTTTCATTGGTTTGTAAGTAAAAGAATCCTAAAGCAAAAATCTTGCATGTACATAATAAAGCATACATATTGTTCGGCTGCTCAGTGCTCATTATATTTGGGCCTAAACGATGCCGTTGTATTGGTAAACGTAAACATTAAATTTTAAGTGCTCTTGTAAATCTGTGTGAAGGCTGTTTGTGTGTTTGTATGTTTTGGGTGATAAGTACTTACTGGAAAATCATTGAAATGGTGGTGTTTCACAGTAGTAGCTTTAATTACGTGTCTGCATTTGAATCAGAGTGAACTAGGTATGTTCATTTTGATTTGTGTCCCAAATCAGAAGTCAGCCAACCTAAGGGAGATATGTAAACTTTTAAAACCTGTATTTATTGTATACATTTATTTTCTAGGTCTTTTTTTTATTTTTTTTTCTTGTTAGGCTATTGTGAGATCCTTAGCTGTTTATGTTAATGGGATCTGTCCTTCCAATAGTTGCAACATTCAAGGCAGTGCTGTATATCATGTAGTGCAGGGGAGCCAGCA
Organism: Macrobrachium nipponense; assembly: GCF_015104395.2. NCBI lineage: Eukaryota > Metazoa > Arthropoda > Malacostraca > Decapoda > Palaemonidae > Macrobrachium > Macrobrachium nipponense. Next base: position 6,362,259 of record NC_087224.1, read on the forward strand.
AAAATTAAATAAGATTTTTGGGACCTTATACCAGATTTGAGAAAGGCATATCAGTAAAATTTTGCTTATACGTATTGAATGGTAGGGATTTTTATGCATAGGTGATCTAACACTTCGTTAGTTGCATTAGGCATTGCTTCACGTAATAAACCTGTGTATTTTCAAAATGTTCATTCATCACTTTCATGTAGAAACCTATTTTGTACTTGGTGCTGGATTTATAGTTGCTATTACTGTGTTGTCTATGGATATTAGTAACTGGGTCATTAAGCTTTTCAAGTTCTTACAAGATTTTGTGAACCCTATTTATCGTTATTCTTAAGTAATATTAAATACTATACAGTAGCACATTGGTTTGATGTACATATATACAAATATATTAGATTTAATTACAGAATACGTACAAGTTCTTCCACATATAACATCCCTGAATACACAGTAGTACTGGGTACATTTTCGTTTTTCATGTACGTACAGGCAGTCCCTGGTTATCGGCAGACTCGGTTATCAGCGATCCGGTTTTATGGGGCTTGTCTAGCGCTATAAAATTGGCAATTTATGGCACCATAACGAGCCGAGTTCCGCTTATAGGGCCGATAACCGGTTATCGGCACCATAAGCGCTATTATGGCACCATAACGAGCCGAGTTCTGGTTAACAGTGGTTTTTGCTTATCAGCACACCCCCAGGAAAGGAACCCCCGCTGATAACCGGGGGACTACCTGTACTTGAATGAACATTCACAAAAAGTATTAATTCACTGGTGCTGGATATGTGTTCGTTCTCTATCTTTAATCGTTAAAAGATGATTTGGTCATGAAACAATAGATTCTGGTGTTGTATGCACAATGCTTCTGTAGAAAGCATGTCATGAATGTCATCCTTTTACTCATAAACTTGATTTGTCAGCAAATGTATGTGATCGTTTGCTTCTGCCACTTGTTTGTGAACATTGTGGTGTCAAGAATTAGTCAGTGATACCACGAAGGCTAAGATTCAGGGCCAGTCCATAGAAAAAGTGTGCATAAGTTTTCTTCTCATTTTCATCACCCAGGTAAGTGTGAGTGGGTGAAATTGCACACAAGTGAATCTTAGGCTCACCCACAATGTGCTCAGTAAAGTATTTACAATGCCGTACGTGTTAATTTCTAATCTAGACAAGACTTACAAAAATGTACTAGTTACTTATATAGTTTATGCTACATCATTTTTCTTATGAAGGTAACTACATCGAAGATTTTGAATTATGTAAAATACTCTGGAGATTGAGAAGTCTTCTCCCATTACGTATATTAGTGATGTAGGTTAGTGTTACTCGGAAATTCACTGGTGTACTGTGTATGACGAACAAATGGATTAGGTCCAGTTGACATGCCTCTCACTCTAAATATAATGCATAAGAAAAATAAATGTTCTCATTTTAAGGGATGGAGCGCAATTCAAAAAATGGCGTAGTCTGTCGCACGAACACAGTATAATTGAAAATTCAAATTGCTTTTGGTATGATTCTGCTGCATTTGACATTTGTGCGTCACAAAAACTTTGGAACAAATATGAAACGAGTGTAATTAGTTTTAATGTTTTGCAGGTCGCAACCCAAAATCAATCTGTTGGCTTCACATAGCTAACTCGACAGAAAAATTCTAAACCCAGTGCTGACAACAACACTCCAAACTTACTTTTTGTATACGTACATTAAAGCAAATTGCTACTGTATTTAAACATTCAGGTGGATTTTTTTGTGTTAATTTCTAAGGAGACTTTCCACATCATAGGGCCATCTTTCCTAGAAATTCTGTTTACTCTCAGCACTGCTTCACCTTGTGTGGGTCATATTTTTAGATTGGTTGCAGATTGACCTTTTCACTTGTACGTAATCATTTAGTCCCCACTCTTCTCATATCACCTTTTTCTCATCACTTGCTCGTTACCTTGGGTTTATGATACACAGGGTTAAGGTTCTCTGGTCTATATTGGTTTCCACTAGCATTGGTTTTGAAGGATTATGCATGGAGGGAGTATAGCCCTTGAAATGTCAGTTTACGGTACTCTAGGAGACTTACTGCGTCTGTGAAGTCACACGATATGTAATTAAAGAACAAGGTCGTTTTCTGGTTTATTAAGATGATCAATTTTTCTTATGTATATTATCTCTAAAACATTTCAGTCTTTTTATTGTAACATAGTATTGAGTCCATTAGTCAATTACCAAAGATTTGTTATTATGAAAGTTTGTTTTTGTAAATTATTTTAGGATAAATTATCACTTTCTGTGCATTGTTGGTCCTGAAAGACACTGTCTGATTATTAACAGTTTTTCCATGTTGACACAGAAAAACTCCAAAAACTAGGATGTTTATTGTGAATTTTAATTTTTCATGAGGGGTTCATGCAACAAAGAATGGGGATATGATTATACCATACTGTTACTGAATGTACAGTACTGAATCTATTAGTGTTTTCTGTAACTGTAGTTATCTCTCATGTGTGTCTGTGGGTATATGCCATACAGTATGACCACATACAGATAGTAAATAACGTCATATGTTTGGTTGTCAATAATACGAATGTCGAAAGAGTCTCCAAGACAGCTCATTTTTGTCTGTACTGTAATAATGATCACTGTACAAAGACATGATTAATGTGTGTTCTGGATATTTCATAGTTTGTATCTTGAAGGTGTGGTTATCATACTACTAGTTTGTTCTGTAAGTGTGTGGTTACCATATACTAAAAGTTAACAGACTTTTCAAACCATTAATAGCAGGGAAAGAAGTGAAAAGATTTAAGAAAAGTGAAACGTATGTAAATGCCTTGTTTGGAACTTGTTCATTTTCAGTATTTCTAGTTTATTGTAGAGAATTTTTATTTTCAAAAGTACTAACGGTCTTTAGCTATTACATTCTTCTATTGGTGCCTTCCTTTCACTCGGTTGCTAATCGGGATCTCGTTACAGGGAATCATAAGCGTAGTCATCAGCAGACAAGCGCCGGGCCCTCGCCAGTATGAAAGTATGTTCGCCATCAGATTGCGGAATACGATCACTGGAGAGGTCCATTGGCTGCACCAGGACCTTACAATGTATCAGGTATGTCTGTGGTTATTATTGCTAGAAAAGACATCAACAAATCCTAAGTCACTCCTCTAAAATTTAGCATGCATACGGTTCCTGCAAAAGATCTGGTCTGAAATGAGAGGTGAACATTAGGCCTACAGTAAACTTAAAGAAATTGGCCAGCTGCCTGGAGATTTGCTGTTTTACTCTTAATCCCTCCTGATTAGATCTTTCATCAGTCCCATTAAAAATTTTATATAGTCCCTGCAGAGCTTATTTTGTTTTAATTGTTTACCATGATGCAAGAGCAATGTTTGTTCAATTTTTCTCAGTATTTGTGAACAGCATAATTATTAGGGGCTAAAATGTTTTTGCTCTCCTTCACTTCTAGTATCCTGTAGTTTTATTTCATCTTATCATTTGCTTCATGTATGAGTGACCTTAGTTCAGGGTTATTTTTATCCTTGATTGAAGGTTTTGCATTTATAATCAAGACAGTGAACTATTGTAAATAAATGGTATAATCTTATATAAAATTTACCTTTTGGAGTATACATGTCACATACTTAGTAATAAATTTTTTTTTGTTCAAATAGTGGGGTGTGTTTCTCACATTTCTTTAGAATCTGGTGCATTTTAATTTGATAATCTAGTTCAGATTAGGTTCAAGAGCATGTACATTGCTCAGTATATACTACAGTTAATTCATTAAGTCGTAAGAAGTAAAGGTAATATTTGTTATATATTATCTTTACGTTTTAAGATCATCAAATCAATTTTAGGTAGAAGAAAAGTACCCAGATTATCATGGAGAGGAATGGAGATTTGAGCTACGAGTACGATACGTTCTTTCTGATCTCCACCAACTCTACGATAAGGACCGAAGTACCTTCTGTTACTATTATGAACAGGTAAATAAAGCATGCAGATTTATCTGACGACCAAAGTGAAAACTTTGACTTTTGAAAAATGAAAGAATGAACATGATTTGTAGTGGTATTGACCACAGTTTACTTCAGAACTGATATTTGTATAGACAATAAAGCTTATTCGATAGATTTCACGTAGTAATTTTTTTTTCCATCTTATAGAAGGATTTGTCAAGTACATCAAATTACAAGCTTGATTCTTTGGAGAAGTTGTCATAGTTAACCAAATTGGAAGACAGTGATATTTCATGCTTATGTATTTCACTTTTAACTTTAAGTGATAAAGATGAACAGTCATCTCATACTTTTTACATTGCCAGGTGAAAAATGACTACTTGGAAGATGAGGGAAGAGGAAATGAAGGTGTGGACCAAGACTCAGCTATTCAGTTGGCGTGCATAGAAATTAAACGGATGTTCAAAGTACGTAGTAGAGCATTGCCATGTTGTAATGAGAAAATTCTCTAAAATGTTCCCTGGTGGAAACTCATTTTACAGTATACTAGTATATGCTTGGCTACACTGTATGAGGTGTTTCCTATCGGTTAATTTTTTTTATTGCAGTTAAGTTTAATATATGTACTGATTATAGAAAGTTGACTCAAAGTAACAGTTTAGAAGTGGTGAAGATTATGTTGTAAAGGTATCAGTTAGTTTGTGTTTATGATTGTTCCATTATTCCTGTGAAAGTCTGTAAATGTCAGTTTATCAACAAACTTGTGTAAGATTGCTTTAATGACCCCTGTCTATAGTTGAATCATAGATATCAAATTTGTGAGCAAATTTATACTTGATAATTTTATTGCTCTAAGTTGCTGGTTGCTATGAGTACTATTCAGTTTGCACCACTAAGATTTGGGAATTGCTTGAGCCAAAAGTTCTATTATAGGTTTCAGAGATTTTGAAATATAGTTTAGGATTTACTGTTAAAATACAATCATTTCAGTTTATGGACTCTTTTAAAGAAAAATATCAGGATGTTTAAGTACATTATTATATTAGTATAGCTAAGGGCTACTACTCAGTTGTTTGGTTAAACTAATGATGATACAAATAATCTTCTCCAGGACATGAATGGCAGTACTTTGGAGAAGAAGTCCAACCTGGAGTACTTAGAGAAAGAAGTGGGCCTTCATAAATTTTTACCGTCGTCTATACTGAATACCGTTAAGTCTAAAACGCTACGAAAGTCTTTACAGCAACATTTCAAAAAGTACGGCCAGCTGTCTGAGTCTGAATGCCTCTTCAAGTTTTTAGAATTATTAGGCAAGAGCAGAAAGTACGACCAAGAATCATTCCGCTGTGCATTAGGGGTAAGTAAATGTTGTATGGAGTGTGTTGAGCTCGTACACTTCTCAGTTTTTATTTTTAGTATAATGTGCAGTTCCTATTTGTATTTATTACAATAATACTTTTGTGCTTTCCAGTCCGGCTGGTCTATACCAGTGACACTTCTGGTTGGTCCATCTGTAGGTATATCCTACACTACAGATTCTGCATCAAAAGTAAGTGTAAATGGACCCCACCTTTGGGCTGTCTAAATATATTTTGTAGACGTCAGAAACCTTAGATGAGTAGTTTAGAGTTTCAACTATAATGTTACTGTTCCATGACTCTATACGCTGTTTGATTTGATGTTCTTATTATCAGAAATGAATGGAATTCGATTCCTTAGTAATATTTGTATATTTTTTCAGCCTCACCACATGGCCAGTTTTGAGCAGGTACAAAGTGTCGAAACACTTACAACAGACTGTGATACGCATCGAAAAGCTCTTGTTCAGCTAAAGGTAAAAAACAAATTAATGGCCTGGTTTACTGCATGATGCATTCTCTCTGCTCAGTGTTGACTCCTTAGAGGGGAGAAATGGGGATGGTAGTTCCAGTATTGTTCCAACAATATAGCCTAATCAGAATTGAATTAAATGGTGTGAATTAAGAAAAAAATTCATTTTTATGCACCAGCTGTAATTCGTTTATTTTTCATGAGCATTTCGTCTGGTGCTTTCCACCTGGAAGCTCTTGAACTGGAAGTATTTCTAAAAACTAAATTCTGAATGCATCTTAAAGGAAATATGAAACGTAATCATTATCTTTTTTAATGTGTCCATCTTGAATCTGTGAACTTAGCTTGTATCTTTTCACTCATCAACCAGGTGGCTGGAACAGCAGAAGCACTTACTGTTACTTGCCCCAGCATAGCTGCGGCAGAGAGTCTTGCCGATCTGATTGATGGTTACTGCCGTCTTGTGAATAATACTAGAACATCCCTCTGGAATACTAAAGGTAAGACCTTTCTGTTCTTAAAGATCCCAGTTTTTTGTATGGGGTGGAAGTGTTTTTGTAAGTTTCAGTTTTTTCCATTAAACTGAAGTAGTATAGCATTTTTTTGTATCCATGATCACATATGTAGGACATACAAAAAATACAAAAATTTCATATATGTGGTCCTATATTTTCAAGGATGGCTGTAATTCCTAGATTGTCTTAGGACTTATCCTTATATAGTTTTGCCATGATTGAATAAGGTGATTAAGGTGTTATTCCAAAATTATTTGCCTCAGCTCTTCAAGTACAGAATTTTGAGCTTAGAACTGGTACTAGAATTAGGATAAGTAATAACCAAATAGTATTTTGTAGAAAATAGTCAATGTACATCAGGAATTACATTTTTATTTTCACAAAGCAATAATAATTTGAATCTTTCCATTGACAATTGTGTGTGTTGGATTTTAGTTCATAGAAAAGCTGATTGTGATATTCAACCTTTTTAATGCTCTTAATGTTACTTCCTTGAGTCGGTATGCTAGGGATGGTAAGTTGCTTTGGCCTATAGGACCATAAAGTCTTCATTGTTATATGAAACAGGTATTAGATCAAAGTCTGACAAAGTTAAGTGAACGACTATTGCTGTGGTCATGAAATTGACAAAGATTTGACTGAGAAGGCAGGATATTATTGTTGAAACATGAATTGAGCTATTATCTTTTCACATTCTGCTGCAGGCAAAAGTTTTACGTGGTGTTCAAGATTTCATGTCGTACAGTGACTGCTTGTGCTTATAGACTAACCCTAGGCTTTGTGTGGTGACATGGTTACAAGTTTTACATATTTGAGATATTAACATAGTATGTTTTAATTTCACTAGCATTGTGCTTTGCAGATTGTGTTGTGCTAACATTGCTAATATATTGTTGAGAGACTGGTTCCTGTGCTTACTGACATGTAACGTTTGCTAACTACAGGATGTAAGATATGCGTGTCACCCGGACGGTGTGGCTATTGTTAGAGAATTATCAAAAATTTCACACTGATCCCAATTTTTTTCTAATTCCACTTGTAAATTTGTCCTTAAAAAGAGCTCTTCTCTTTGTATATTGGTTTAAAGAAGCGTTTATTCCCACATATTGGTCCCAGTAAAAGTTGTTCCAGCAGGACATGGTGATGGTAAATGATATCTGTGGAGGAGAAAAAAATAGGCATAAATATCTTGACGTCAGGTTGCATTAGGATGACGTGTAGTGTTCGAGGATGATTTAAAAAAAAAAATTGCCATTGTCCTTTTTTTCTTTACAGATTTTATATACAATAAAAACAATAAATAGTGCAAAGGCAATACTACTAAATATTCATCAAAAAAGGAATTTATTTGGCTCCAAAATAGTACTAACACCAGAACCAGCATTCTGTCATGAGAAAGAAATGTAAGGCAAGCAATGAAAAAAATTATATCTTAAGCTTATAAGCAATAAGCCAGAACATAGCGTTTTATGACAGATGCATTTTTGACCCCCCCAAAAATGGGATGGGTTAAGTTTCCATGTTCCCATATTTGTGATTAAAGATTTGTTGCTGGATTTATAAGAGTAAAACCTGGGAACTTGAGCCATGAATTTGGTAAAACCATAAACATAATACGTATTTCCAAACCAACCCATCACTTACATCAGCACAATTTGCATTAAAAAATCAGGCTAATTTAGGTGATGGACTTTCATTTAAAAATTCAGTTTTAAAAAGTACATATCCCCCCAAACCATCAGTTGCTGTGTATCAAATAGGATGAAATTAATAATGCAGAAGTTTTTACTGAAATTTGTTGAAAATGGTCGAATCAAAGATTCTATATAATTTTGTAGATGTTTCTGTTGATCACAATTAAAGGGAATAACCTTTTTTAATCTAAAGAAACTGGTTAGGATCTAAAGAGTGGCAGTTCAAGCTGTCATTTGGTAAAATTCTATCATGAAAAATTGGTAGTCAGGGTTACTCTCATGTAAATAAGTTGTCTAACTGCCTTGTGAATGTGTTTGTGTGTGCAATAACTCTTGAAATGCATATAGGTAATATGTGTTATATTACAGTAGCTCATATGATTTCATGTATTATGCTGTTAGAGTTATAGGTTTTGATATTGATGCTTGGGCCGTCTATGCAATCAGTGATATAATTTCATACTTTGGTACCACAACATTAATTATGTATATGTCCACAATCATGACTTAACAATTTATAAGAGACTGTTATATTAGTTAACAGTTGTATATGACTGTTTTAGATATCTTTTTATGTATTTTGACTGTGGATTGAGAACCCTTTTGAAATATCAGTGAATGGTGAAATTGCTGTGTACTTGGTGTTTTCGTGTTACAGTTAAAAAAAAAAAAAATGTGTTTTTTGTGTATGTTTCGGTGAATTTAGACAAGTATCAGAATTTGTCAAAAGTGTTCTCTTTCCAAACTTCATATGCATCCTATAGTCTTTCTCTATGGGCCTTTTGCTGGTGGTATTTCACAAATGGTTCACATCTTTCAACCTTATTGACAGTTCCAGTTTGATACACATGGTACTCATGATAACTATGTTAACAGGGAATGTCACACTTTATTTATGTAAGCAGCTGATCCCTTTTAGCCTACTATAAGTAAGCGTTTTGACATTCTTTTCACCCACTTTGTATATGAGTACATATCAGAAATACTTTATACGTAGTACTGTAAATATCCTCTCATTGTCCCTATTAACATAGTCCTGAAATCAATGGAACTTGGGCAAAGTTTAACAAGAACTGTGATACTGCCATGAGGTTTACTAACTTGACTCGTCTCTCACTCTACTCCCTGGCGTCGCTTGTCCAATGAACGACCGACTTGCTCCCTTGGCTCGTTGGCTCGATTATTGTTCATTACATCACCAACAATAGTTCATGTTTGGAAGTCTTTACCATGCCCGTGCCAGACACCACAAGGTTGGTTGTTCTAGCTTGGTTTTTGTGCCTTGACTGTGCATGTATTTCTTACTAACCTTTAGACCAGTAAATTGCTGACCAGGTAGTAAAATACGTAATGAAGAAGGCAAGTATTTTTTGCTTTAAATTTGTGAGAGACACACATGAGAATTGAGTTGATGTGTATGGTATTATATATGAAAACTAGTTTTTTAATGTTATGGCGATTCGCATGACGTAGACTTCTCGTTACATAAATGTATACCTATGCTGTATAGTCTAGATTCAGATTAAAGAATAAAAATTTGTGAAGCCAGAGCTTGTGGGATAGAATTAGAGCCTGAGTTTTAGGGAAGAAGGCTTAGAGAAGTAATGAAAAAGAATAGATGAACATAGAATCGATGAGATATATTTTTATACATATAACCACTTGGGGTCGTTGGTAATCAGTCTTTCAGAGCTTAATTGTTGGTCAGGGGAATTTCTAGTGAATTATCTGGAAATGTGGTTTTGGTTTAACTATAAATTTGGCTTTAGAGAAACCTCATGGTTGGAATGTGAAGTTAGTTGGTTGTTGTTTTCTTATAGTACATACTAGTTTAAAGGGAGATTGATACTGAAGCATTTATTTCATTTCCATGTGATTCTAGTTGTATAGTTTAGTATACGTAATATTTAAAGATAGCTAATAATATTTAAAGATAGCTAATATGATATGCTACTGTTATATATAGGCATTGCTTTCCCTTAGTGAAATTTTACAATCTTATGCTTGAGGTAATGGTGGATAAATGTTTACTATTTATTTATTCAGTTTCACAAAATTAGTTTAGATTTAAACAGTTGTTACATCTCTACACTAAAGGTGACATGACTGGAGCTGAAACTTGAAAAAAATTGTATATATAATAAGAGCTTCTCTTTTATGTACCATTAATTTTGGATGCCATTAATTTTTATGATAGTTTCTGCATAAGTTCATACGTAGCCAGTGATTCATGTTTTTCTTTTTCTGCAGTGGAATTACATGTCTGGGTTTTGTGTAAGATACACAGATAGGTTATGGTGAGTAGTAATAGGTTTGTGATGTAGTGGTGTGAATGTAATTATACAGGGGTATTATAAATTATTAAACTTACTCCATAAAACATTAAGGTGGTAGATATGCAACAACTAGATAGGGTAACTAAACCACCTTGAAATTTTAGAGGAAAATACGTATTGGTGTTGTTATATATTACATACTTATTTTGGATATGAATGATAAATCTGGTCAGGTGATTTATCTTACTGGACTAAACTTTGTGGAATTTTGATTTGGTACATTACACTGCATGCCCTGCACAGTATTAGAAGTATCTTGCACATGCTTCGTAGATGATCGATTTTGACGAGTGGTTATTGAAAAGCATCTTTGTTTATCAGTGGTAGAGTGGTAAGCAGTGAACTCAAGGTTTTCCCATGCACATCAAACACTGCAAAGTATTTCCACTGGTAACGTGATTTTGTACTCACTGTAAAAGTTACAATAGCCACCATTATCAAGCATATATTCTAGTTGAAACCATTGTGACTTTTTCAAAGAGAAAAGACAAGGTATTGTTGATATTGGGAGAATATATTGTGTTATTGTAATCTTAATGCTTTGTCTTTAAACTTTTTGGAAATATATAGATGATCGCAGTAATGTTAACATTAAAGTAAGTAAATGTGTTGATGGTATATCTGTGAATTATACAACTATTAATTTTGTTATGCTCTGATCAGGCTGACATAAGGTAGTAATTCTTGTGCTGTTATAGATTTAAAATTTTGGGTCAAGGTAAGTAAATTATTGAGTTTTTATCTTTGTTTTAATTTAATGTATACTGTATTGGCATAGGATCAAAATCCCTATACAGCAGTTTTCAAATTGAAGTGAATGATAGAATTTCCACAATAGTACTTAGTTATTTAGTGTTTACAAATAACCAGAAAGTGCTTGTGATAGTAGCCATTGCTCGGAAATAGATCATAGAATTTCTTCACTTTATAGGTGTATACTACTATATAATCTGTCAGTCAAAAGTTACTTACAAAGCTTACAGCAGTAAGTATTGAAGTTAGTAGTCTGAGTGAATGATAGGAAGTCGGTTAGTAAAGTAACCAGAATGTGTTTGTAACAGTACATAGTTCTTATTTGGATGTGGATCATGACATTTTTTTCTCTCTATTTAGGTATATACTGCATAATCTTTTAGTCAGAACAACGACATCCAAGTCTTACATATGATCACTAGAGCTGTGATAATACTGTAATATAGTAAATTTATTTTTCATAAATTTATTTAAAACCTTTGACAAATAGGACTTGAAAATGTACAGGAATCCAGATGGTTTCTGCAAAATATATTTGTTGCATTGAATTATATCGAGTTTTGATAGTCCATAAGAAATTATTTTAAATTTATAACCATATCTACAAGCTAAAACATCAGTTATGAACCATATTTAATGCTTAATCAAATACTGTATAAAGCTTTAATATCCTAGCAAGAAACATCATTTGTGGTGGTCTTGTAAGTATGAATGCAGTTCAGAAGTTCTTTTCTAAATTCTAAATACAGAAACTTAATCCAAACAAAATTTACTAAAAAGCTAAGAAGCTTTGATGAAGGTATTTGCCCCCCTCCCCCCAGAAAAAAGGAAATTGCCAAAAGTTCAAGTATTTTGTATGCTAAGAGTGCAGTTTTATCTCTTTTTTGTTAATAGAAAGTGTTTTATCTTCCCAGTATTTTTTTAAGCAAGTGCATAACTCCTTATAACTTATAACATCCTGCATTATGTATAACTTATTTTACCATTTTGTAACTTGCTACATTATAACTTATTGTAGCTTGAATTTTGTCTCAGCTGCTAAAAAAATTTTTTTTTGTGATTAATGTAACCAATCATGCAATGCATCTTCCATTATTGTGATCTTTTAGGTCATTTTATTACATACTAGTTATCTTATCTTTGTAACAATAGTTTTCTAAAGTTTTGAAGTACATATACCATACTTTAAAATAATTTACATAGATACTATTTGAATATCTGAAAGTAGATATTTTCATATATACATTTACCTAAAACAAATTGTGTTTGTGCTTTAGAAGTGAGTGGGTCTGGTAGTAGCAGTTCACGACAAAGCTCTGAAACAGGTGGGGAGTCACGGAAGGCTGGTGGAGGTTCGGAAGACTATGCAGAGATTGTAGATGATGAGGGAGATTATTCAACACCTGCAAGTATGTTGTCACTTTCTTTTAAGGAATTAGTTTATAATTAAACTTCATGTCAAGTTTGTTCATTTAAAAATCTTCATATTGCAAGCTTATTTTCCTAAGATCATTAATCTCTCCTTTTTAATAAGGTTAGCTGAAGCAAAAGTTTTTTTTTTTTTTTTTTTAATTGCAAGCGTATTTTCAGCCTTATTTTCTACAAACATTTTTTAACAGATTTCCATGTATTTCAAATTTGATGATATTAGTGTGGTGTTCATTTGAAGAACAGGGTTTCGGTGGATTTTTACTTTGTGAAAGGTGGAATAAATGACTGAGCTTTCAGAAATTATACTGGTAATTGAATAATGTACTACGTATAAGTAAACCATGGTAGTACCTGTTATATACCTAATTTCAGACCTATGGACACTTATCGAGGAGCTAAGGAGTTATTCTAATACTGACCTATTTTATTTTTTCAGCCAAAGATTATGAATTAGAGAGAAGTAATATAACCGTAGGAGATATAATAGGAGAAGGGCAGTTTGGAGATGTCCACACGGGAACTTTCTGTTCCAGGGATGGCTCCAACGTCCCTGTTGCCATTAAAACTTGTAAAGTAGAATCTGAATTGGCAATGGCAGAGAAATTTTTAGAGGAAGCATGTAAGTTTTTTATTTTTATAATGTTTTAATATTGAACTTTGAATTTATAAATCCTGTTGGTGTAAAACTTTTGTTTGCATAGTCTGAAGATATGCAAGAGAATTCAGAATGTTTATTGTCACCTCAAGACGTCTGTAATATTCTGTACATCACTGTAAGTGGAACTTTTAGGAAATAAAGATGAAACCCCTTGCTGAATGCTGACAGATACCTCAAGTACTGAACTGGTTATACAGTTTTCAAAGTAATTTTATGATTCTTTCAGATATTATGCAACAGTTTGATCACCCACACATTATCAAGCTGATAGGGATTTGTTCCGAGTCCCCTATTTGGATTGTGATGGAGTTAGCTCGATATGGTGAAATGAGGGCCTATCTTCAAAACAATAAAGACAAATTAAATCTAGCCACACTAGTCCTTTACGCTTTCCAGCTTTCTACGGCGCTCTCATACCTGGAGAGTAAAAAGTTTGTTCACAGGTATGTTATGTTGATATAGTACTGTAGTATCTGTATTGGCATCCCTTTAATTCATGATTGTATGTTTCATGTGATTGTACCAAGTTTTATGAATATTCTTTGTATCCTAGGCTTACTCTCATGAAGAGAATTGTACTTCTTAGTGTTCTTAGTGTAATTCAGTTAGTGAGAGATGAATATTTTTCTTTGAAGGTGTAAATGTCCAAGTTAAGGTATTTAACTACAAGAAATTTATCTTCATACCGTCTCAAGTGGTGAATATCTCAAGTGATAAATTGCTCCATATTGTAATCTTTGGAAATCCAGTACTGAAAATAAAAAATTCATATCATGGTGATTTTGCCATAAGACTTATGTTACATGAAAGATTTATATATTTTTGAGAGACCTCTTCTGTGCTTTAAAATCCTGTGGCAATAAACCTGGTAAAAAAAAAAATCGGGTATAGTAATATGTCGAGTAACATCGTTGAGAGTTTCAGCATTTTTGGCTTTACAGTCGTATTTATAAAAGAAAAAAAAAGTAATAGAAAAATAAGACTTTCATCAGTTTGTGCATATTTAAGGTGGCCTAAGTCTGACAATAGTATATACGTAGTGCATATTAACATCACCCATAAGATAGATACAATACAGTGAATACATGATTTTTTTTTTTTTTTTTGCATTCTTTATGATTACTATGTATAAATTAAAAAATATATATATATTTTTAACTATTGAACATGGTACATGTGTCAGTACCAGTATGGAGTTACTGAAATAAGTTTATAGGATGTTAAGGTGAGTTTTTAAAGGGGTTATTCATTGTGAGTAATGTTTCAACTTATGCCATGTGTCTTGGAAGGAATTAACAATGTGGGTTGAGGTATTACCTTACTCAGACTTGCACTTCTGTAGTGTTTCATTTGACAGACTTTGGATGTGTCTTGTAAATTGCCCTCGTTTTCCATTTTCAGGGATATTGCTGCCAGAAATGTTCTCGTGTATTCACACGATTGTGTAAAGTTGGCTGATTTTGGTCTTTCCCGATGGGTAGAGGAGCAGAGTTATTACAAAGCAAGTAAAGGGAAGTTGCCCATCAAGTGGATGGCTCCAGAATCCATTAATTTTAGAAGATTTACAAGTGCCAGTGATGTGTGGATGTTTGGTAAGTTATGCTGTGGTCTTTTGATTAACAACATATACTGTAGTGTGATTTATTGTCCTCTAAATTTTATATCTAGTATATAGTTAGATTTCTTTCGTGGTTTTGTATTATTCTGAGAATAATGTTGAGCATAATGATCAAGTTATGTTACCAATCATATGTAACTGAATGTTTTATAATTACTTTGACCTTCAATATCATTTCCAAGTTTGTCCTGGTTTTTGTGTGTAAAACTTGGCATTGATGAGCTTACCCTTTCTACTGCTGCTGCATTTAACATTTACAGGGTATGACAATTTACTGGTACTTCATTTGTAATTGTTTATATAACTGCCTTGGAATTTGCTACAAAGATTACAGCAAAGTTCATGTTTTTGGGGTCATGGCCCTGTATCATTGCCCCTTAGGGAAAATATTTGGGACAATCCCACAACACCAAGGCAATTGTTAATGTGAATTGTAATTCATAGTGTCTCTTGTCCATTTGTTCTTCCCGTTCCTGTGGTCATTTTCTTATATATTTGTATTAATGAAGCCTTTTTAAAAACATTCCAGGTGTTTGTATGTGGGAAATCCTCATGCTTGGAGTCAAGCCTTTCCAGGGAATTAAGAATAATGATGTCATCAAGCGCATTGACAATGGGGAGCGCTTGGCCCTACCTGCAAATTGCCCTCCACGGCTTTACTCCTTGATGTCTATGTGTTGGACATATGAACCTTCCAAACGGCCTTCATTTAAAGATATTAAAGAAGCTCTAAGGTACATCTCTTTTCATTGTAATCAATGGTATATGCCTGTGATACCCAATGGTATATGCCCGTGATACCCATCTTTAACTTTACTTCTGGGGCAAAATCTACCATATTTTTAAGGGCATTAGTTGATGATTAAAAATATCTTTTTAATCCTTATCATTGTGACAAAAAATCTGATCATCTGTGGTGAATTTTAAAGGCCTCTTACATGACATTGATGTATACATTTTTAAGCAAACCCTATGTGGCTAGAAATGACTTCCCATGCCCAACTTTTTTTTTTTATTTAAAAATAATTTTCAATTTGAATTTCAGTGAGATCCTTCGTGAGGAGCGAATGCAGCAGCATGAAACGATGAGAAGGGAAAATCGTAGAATACAAGGAATGTCTTGGGGTAAGTCGGACATTAAAGTAATACTTAACATATACAGTATGTCAGTTTGACCAAACATTCTGTACTGTTGACACCACAACACTGAAAATTACTGGGAGACTTTGGACAAAACATAAAAAAATTCAGCATTCATGGCGCTCTGCATTCAAACTGATTAGTAGCCCAAGAAGAGTCATTATTAGGCCCAGAGGTCTGGATAAACTAATCCTTTATAATAATAAAACTGATTAGTATGACTGTGATGCAGCATTTAGAAATACCTTCGTATATTTATTGTTTACTAATGTTATAAAAATATCATGATACTACTGTAATGTATGCTAACATGACTAAGTTTTTTGTTTTGAGAATATAATGGAAAAAACAAGCGTACACAACATGGGAATTATTATTCGCAGGTCCTGTTGATGAGCCCCCACCTAAGCCGTCTAGAGTTCCAATTATGTCTGGTGGGCGTGGGCTTGCTTCCACTCCTCCTCCACCTTCTGGTTTAGTGTCGCCACCTCTCTACGCCCCCTCGCAGGTCAGTAATAGTGGCCCTACCACGTACATCGTCGCCCAGAACCCTGAGGTGCTAAGTCAGTTGATGCGAGACAACCACAACCGTGCAGCCAACGCCCCTGGCTCCTATATTTCCCCAGCCTCGGCCATCAACACACTACCCGTAGATTTTGTGTCCTCGCCCCGATCGCCCCCCGCCGCCACCTCACAGTCAAACCCTCATTCCCCTTTTTCAACACTTTCTCATCCTCATTCTTCTCATTCTATGCCATCTCATCAGAGTGGTAGTGGTCACTACTCTCCTCACTCCACACTCTCCGCTCCTCACTCACCCTTGGGTTCTCCGGTGGGTGCCTCCGCTAGACGACGAGGCGGCAGGGGCGGGACTCTAGAGCGAGGAGCATCTGCCACAGCCGGAGGCTGGGGAGGTGCCACTAGTTCAGGAGGCTCAGGCTCCCCGTCACCAGTACCATTTTCGCCACCATCTACATTAGTTAAGGTTGGGTTGCAATAATGATATCAGCACGATGATGAAGCTGATGATGCACGACCCTAGAACTGCCAGAGCACCAGCATGTTCGGTGTGACAGCATGGGGGTAGGGTAGGCAAGAGAGCAGCAGAAAGATCACTATGCACCCACAACTCTCTCTGCAGATAGTAACACACACACACATACATACACAAACATATTCAGCATAGTTTACCAGATAGTGACTGTACAAAGCTTGTATATTGCATATTATAGGATTTGGAAATTAGATTTTGTGTATGATCATTCGTTATGAGTACTGATCTTGATTTTTTTTTATGAAGCAGAAAATTTCATTAGTTTTTGTATATGTAGTAAATGGATATTGAGACCAGTTAATATTTGTTATTTAGGGGAAAAAGCATTTTTATGGAAGCTGCAACAACATGGGGAAGATAAAGAGAGAACATTTACAAAGTTACCGTTTTTTCTTTGTAGTTAACTTTCACTAATGAAGGAATTTCTTTGTTCTTTGAGTAATTAGATATTTATTATTTTGCAATCAATAAATAATGTACAGTGTATTATTGTCATTTTAGATATGTGGGTCTTATACAGGTGGCTTTGTCAGTGTGTGAGCTAGGAAAGGTGTTAAGAAGTTTGCCAAGGAATTTTGGATTGAAGTGTAGGGCCTTCCACCCTTTGTGATAAATTCATTTTAGAAAGCTTTTAGTTGGGCCGTACACTGAAATTTTAATACTGCAAGTCGTGAGGTGGTGAGTAGTGTGTGATAAGTTTTCTGATTTGTATAATACCTTGTTCTTCGATGTACAGTTTTCTTGTAACTATAAAAAAAAACTCCTTTATAAAATGAACCACACAGCACCACATATTCAGTCATGATCCATTTGGAAATTCACCTTTTCTTGTTTAAGGATCTGTCCCTTTCATGGCTTTTTCTGATGTGGTTGATTTCCAAAATCATTTCTTCTAAAATAGTGTAAAGCACCTTACTATGACCCCTTTTCATAAATTCAGGTTACCTATTTAAATACTAGTTCAGTGGTTCTTCTCCTTTTGTGGATTCAGAAACTTTAATTGTATGCTCTGATAAATCGGTTAGTTTCTCCATCATTCTAGAAATGCAGTAAAATAAACGTTCCACAGTAAAATATGTTTTGGACATTTTGTTTTGCGTTAAATGTAAAAATGTTTACTATATGTAATTTTCCTTTTTAATGAATGTGTTTAAAATGACATACTACAACAGTACATTCTTATTAAAGTAGATGGGGGGGCATTGATTATTAGACGGTGATCCAGTATGTTAACTACAATAGCTTTTAATTCTTTTAATCTAATTATATATTACCAGATTAAGCTTAAAAAAATTAATTAAGTTTTTATGATGTGTACACAGTCACATTCAATAGATTACTGGACAAAATAATTAGGGTCACATTCAGTAGATTTTAACCTTATCATTTTCAGTTGAAATGATTTGCCATGTTACCATGTCGTTCAACCACAACTCTTGGGCATGGTTGGTTTATTAGTTTGTTTCCTTTGGAGGTAGTCTTGCATTTCACGAAAACTTGCCGTGAGATAATTTAGCAATGAATTAAGGTTTATATAGTTTATGAACATTTACAACTTTAGGGAGCACTGTAATTTGCCCATTATGGCAAAACTGATTTTCTTTCAAGGAATGGTAATACGTAGACATACACAGGGTTTATTGTGGGTGCATATATTCAGTCAAGCTTATTGTTTATGGGGCAAGTGCCTGTAATTTAAAAAGAACATTGCAGTGGGCCCTCTTCTCTACCCCCAAAAATGAAAATACAGTTTTTATATACCCCACTCCATCCACCCGAGGTAGGCAACAGTTTGGCATGATCACCCTGTCGTAAGTAATTTGATTTGTTTTGATATTTTGAGGTTTTGTTTTGCGTTTTTATAGCACACAATGTGTATAGGATTGGATTTTCCTTTTATTTTTATTTTTTTACATTTTTTTTGCAGTTGTATTTATATGTATGTCCTTGATTATGTTTTGTTTTAATTTTTTTTCTTTTTTTACTTTCCTTTACCAAGGACCAAATTGCCCAAAAATGTTTAAAGAAATAGTTTTTTATTTTTGAGTGACTAACAAAAAATGTCTAATTGGTATTTAGTTCTTAACTTTAATTTTAAAAAAAAGTCTTTCAAATATTGCTAAAATTCTGTAGTTAGCAATTTAGTTTCATTAAGTATTTACTAATTTTAAGTCTTTTTAAGTTACTGATAACATAATTACCTGCATTGACAGCAGGGTCAGAATTGATTTGCTTCTTTCAAATAGCATGAAGTCAATTCTGTTTAGAATTCTTTTGTGAAAGTAATACTTATTCTTTTATCTCAAGTTATGCCTTCAGTCTACTATGCAGACATAGTAAGATAATCCAGGGTCCTCATGTAAAAGGAAAGTAATTCTTGCAAAAGTGATAAACAAATGTATGTTTGAATAATAATAATCCTTGAATAATTATGCTTATTTTATTGCAGCAGATATTTCTTTATATAATATTCATGATTCTGTTCTAGAATGATTTTGATTTTTTATTTCTTCAAACATTAAGTCTTCTTCATTTTTAATTTTTCCTTCTAACTTTCCTTTCAGGGTGTGCTTTATTAAAAAAAATTTAATATCCCTTTAAAAATAAAATAAATTACTGTGTAAATAGTTAGTCATTAAATTACAACCAACCTTGATTTTATTTTGTAGAAGCTTGAAATTTTTTATTTGCACATTTTACAAATCGCACCTGCTTTTAGGCCAATGGTAGATCACTTAGACGTTCTATTACAGGCCTTAAATGTACTATAAATGCTATGTCGGCATTGTTTATTAGATGTGGCATTGATGTTTAATTCCTGTTGTTTTATGCTGTTCTTAGGTAGAAGTTTTTATTTTCAGTTTAGGCTTAATGCCACTTTAAATTTAGCATAGATAGTTGTTGCCTTTTTATGTTTACTGTAGATATCATAGGAAAAAGTTTGTTATTAGTTCAGTAACTTGTCATAGAAAAATAAAGTGCTTACTCAATAAATACATGGTTATACATAATTCATTAACAAAACACTAAAATTATAGCATGAGCAAATGTCAGTTCTCTTGATAATGGTCTCAGGCTTGCTCTACAGTGTTCTCTGTGTTACCTTGACAATTAGCAGTTCATGTTTTGAGCCCTACTAAAGCAGTCATTCTTAACAGCTTAATATATTGTAGACCCTCAATTTCTCACTGACAAGTAAATGATTTTCAAAGCTATTAAAAGTTTACTTATAATTATCTCTGCACCTTTGGTAACATTTTCCTTTCAAACAGCGACAGGGAAGCCATCAGAGCGACTCCGGAGAGTGGTTGAGTGGCGCAGGAAGTGCCGGCCTTAGTGCAGATGCTGCTGAACTGCAGAGTAAACTCTTGGAACAGAGATTACGGCAGCAGCAGAAGCAGACGGAGGAGGACAACAGATGGCTGGCTCATGAAGAAAACAACATGGTATGCGCTGATGAAGCAAGTTTGTACTTACAAGTTTGGAAATCGGATTTTGTCTGTACTTGCTTCACTTAGTTTGCTACTCACATTACTTTTTTTATGCACTGCATCATAGATATCTATCCCTGCACTTCTTTCGAGATTTTTCCTAATAAGGATGATGGTTAGGAACTTCCATATACCATCCTTAATCCTAATCTTACTTAGTGCTAGTCCTTTTACAGTGTAGGAGTGCATTTTGTCATTAACATAAGTTGCTGTTTCTGACACCTTTTGAAAGTTAGTGTCTCAGTTAGTTGGCAGTTTCTGTATTTCAAAAGTATTTGAAGCATTTATTAATTATAAATTGATCCTCAAGTTACCTGTAAACTGTAATAAATGAAAATTATATGATGGATTACTTATCCATACAACATTCCAACTTTCCTCCCGGAGTATAATATCTTTAGTAATTGTTTATAAACAGAAGAGTTAGTTTTGGTCATTTTACACTTATCTCTTATTGTAGCTACCTCAGTGCCATTTTACATCTGCACATGAAATAAGTTCTCTCTTCACTTTCTAGTCTTGTGTACTTTCTACCCGACTTCCCATCCGAGGTGGGCTTTCATCGATGCCAATTTCCCATGATTTCCTGGGTCTTCATACTTGTCTCTCCAGTCAGGCCCATTTTCCTGTCTCTCTGACTAACTTTATCATCCTTTCTAATTACATGCCCAACCAACCTTCTCATTCTTTAAATGTCTTATTTTTCATTCACTGAAAACCACATCTCTGCCACTTCCTCATGCATAATAGTATCTTCCCACTGCACTTGTGCAATGAATCATAGCATTTCATTTTGTAGTCCCATTTTTTCTGAATCTCTTCCATTTTATCAGGCTAATTCTCAGCAGTGAAGAGTAGTACAGTCTTGTAAACCTAGGCATCTCTTCTTAAGACTTGCCTGTACACTTTAACTTTTATTATCCTCCTACCTTTTTCTCTCCATTAAAATATTTGAAGGTCATTCATAAATGCCAGAGACAAGGAACAGGCCATTTCAGTGGCACTGTCCTATAGACCGAACACTTACACTATACACACAGTCAGAGCTCAAGCTGCTTCTCCACACCTCCATAGTGGATTAGTGCCATCACTGCACTGCACTTGATATACAGTGCTTTTACTAGGGTGTTCACAGCATCCTTGGTCCCTCAAGATTCCTCTACTTTTTACCCTATAACTGTATGCTCATTTCCCACTTTCTGTCTTCTGTCTTATTGTCCATTTTCTTGTTACTGGGGGTTTTCTACCAGTGTCCTCTTTAGCTCCATGTATTTCATCACCTTTATTTTCTGTAGCTCTTCATCTTGCTGTCCAACCGTTACAACTCCCTCTTTTCACTGCATTAAGTGAGGAATGACTGAAATTGTCCCCAGCGCTTGGTTTGACAGCCATTGAATGGCTGCTGATGACATCCACCTTTTAAATGTTTCTACAACTTCATCCGGTTATTCTGTTGTTTAACACATGGTCATATGGTTATAGCAGCTTCCAGGGGCATCCCTTTCTGCACTGATTTTGTAGTGCCTTTCTTTATTAGGATAAACAGCACAAGGCTTGGGGGTTGATTTACTGGACTTTATTGTTGAAACAAAGAAAAATGAGAAAATGTCAGTTGTATATTACATTAGTACAACAAATTCTTATCATTATGAATTTATTGGTTTTCTTCCTGTACCACTACTGCTGTTTTTTGTTTGTTTTAGCAACAATACATGAAATGTTACATTCAAATTAGCTAGGGTTCAGAAAATTTAACCCAAAGGCTATCAAATGCCAACTCTGTTGACATCCATCCAATAAAACTACGATTAATTGATGGATGCCAAGTAGCCCAACTCCACGGTTGACACAAATGTTATTGCCAAAGAATAACTGGATGTTCAGCTCTTCAAGAATTACTGTACAACAAATTTACTTAACTACTTCTGGAAACAAAATGCTAAGAAAATGCATGTAATATATGCATACCATTTTAGTTATGTTGTGCTTGGGAATCAAATGACAGTTAAGTGCTTTTTAAAAGTACAATCTTTTCCAATGAAAGGTGTAACATATTGTTTAATACACTATACATTTATCTCCAAAACTAAACCATTTTCAAGGTGAGAATTTGCCTTTGTCTATTATTATCTTCTTTATTGTTTCTGCTTCTGCCTTCGAGAATAAAACGGCAGAGAATTTTTCCTTTCCCTCTTCCTTCAGACCTTAACACAGTTACATGCAATAATGGAAAGTAATTTGAGTTATGCCCATTTTATTTGCAGAGGAAACGCATGTCTTTTGCCATGAGTGCATCTGACAAGTCGGACTCTGATAGTGATTCCCCTGTAGCTCATCATCCTCCTTCCTCACCCTCACCTGCACGTTCCGAAGACTTGAGAGAGAGATCTGCCACCCCCCTTTCTAATGGGTCAGGATCTGTTTTAGAAGAACCAAAGATTGTAGTCAAAGTGAGTATTCACTGGGAGGTGGTGTGGTGGCTTCTGGTGTGGGTAAGGTGTTGTAGGATTTTTGGGAAGATAAGACAACTTTCAAGATATTTATGTCGTGTATACGTGCCATCACTTAGCATTGACCTATGTAAACTGCATTCTTATGGCATTTTTCATAAAAAAACAAAAAAAACCTTCAAATATTGATTATTTTGCATTTTTGGTGTCATATTTCATCTCCAAGATGAGCGTTGTAGGCGTCGTAACCCTGGAAATAACGTCTATTGACAAGCGTCGTAACCTCGGAACGTCGTAAGCCGACACCGTCGTAACCCGGGGACTGCCTGTATTTAGGTCGTGTATACATGCCATCACTTAGCATTGACCTAATTGTTAGATATGTAGGGATTGGATTGACTGGGAATTCATGATTTGTGGATCGAGGAAGAATGTGAATAACATTTTTAGTGAGTAAAGTTGAATGAACAGTAGTTATACAAATTAGGGAATAAAAGAAAATAGGCACACCCTATCAAGTAATCTTGTATGAAGTATCTTGTAAGTTTTGCTTAAAACATTTTAGTAGACTGAAATAGTGCATGTGTTTAAATGAAAGGTGAATTAATTGCTGTAGATTTCATTCTATTTGAATGTAGAGAAACTAGGTGCATGAGGGATGATAGCTAGGTTTGATTGACGAGGCAGAATGATGTTCGTACTTGAGTAATTTGTTTAGACAGTAGATTTTGGAAGCAGATTACATGCCATAGGGTTGAGTTTTAGAGGCATTTAATAATAATGGCTTGCCCTTTTTGTTTCGAACAAAAGCAGTTTATTAAGGAAGGATTGGTAGGATAAAACTGTAATAGTTATACCCCGTCTGTTGTGACTTACAACTATGGACAACAGCATTACATTTAAGGCATGCAGCATCAGAGGAGGACAGGAAAAACACGTACTAGTAAGTTTTCAGAGTAGTATCAGTTGGTAAACAGCATCAATAAGGACAGAGTTTGCCAATTCACTTAAGGCATTTTGCATAAAGTAGCAGCAGCAGCAGTAGGCTCTTTTTGTTTGGTACCAATTGACCACAGTTTTATTCATTAAGATTTCACTTTAAAATGTTCTTTTTACCTTTTAAGGTATGCAGCATATTAATAAGAA
The DNA here is from genome assembly GCF_015104395.2 of Macrobrachium nipponense. Classification (NCBI taxonomy): domain Eukaryota; kingdom Metazoa; phylum Arthropoda; class Malacostraca; order Decapoda; family Palaemonidae; genus Macrobrachium; species Macrobrachium nipponense. The sequence continues at coordinate 6,386,314 of NC_087224.1, forward strand.
ATAGCTACAGTACTGCAATAATAAATACAGAACCAGTTGTATACAGCCCGACCTCATAGATATCTTAATTAATTCCATGTTCTGGTGAGAAACTACCCAATACATAAAATAATAATGTATTTTTTCCATAATGATTGCTACTTCGTCACTTGCAGCAAGTTGAACCGACGCCTACTGCCGATTTAGACAGGACTGATGATAAGGTATATGCATCAACAATACAAGTAGTGAAAGCGATAACTGCTCTAACCCACGACGTGAAAGAAGGCCAATCTCATACTTACCTTGACCACGTTAAAAAGGTTGGTTTGGAATTGCGAGATCTCCTTGCTACTGTTGATGCGCTGATGGCCGCCATTCCACCTGCATCACATAGAGAAGTAAGTGCTTTTTGATTGTATGTTATTTGTAAATTTTCAGAATTAGAAAAAAATGAGATGGATGCCTGATTAAAGAAGTCGAATCTTTCATGTGCTCACACAAAATTCAAACAATTGCCTAATAATAGCCAAATGTATTTAAACATCAGACAAGCTTTGAAAAGAAAAAAAATTACATTCTCATAACTTGCACCTTCTCACCGATTTCTTTCATTTAGAGGTTTTGTCTGCTACCTAGACAACTTTTTGTAAGCTTACGATAAGTTATTTTATTTACTCAATGGGATCTCATGCCTGTTGTTAAATGGGCTCCTTGTCTCGTGTGTGTGTGTGTGTGATTTTACTGTATGTAAAGCAGGTAGACTATAAAGTAAGGCAGTGGCGTGCTTTGAAAATTAATTGAAAACATTTAAGTGACATTTCATTAGTCTAATATAATGTACATCTTCAACAAACTTTCAGGTTGAACTTGCTCATAAAGTATTATCCAAAGATATGACAGACCTTGTACAGGCTTACAAATTAGCCCAGAAGTATGGGAGTACCACACTAGATGAAGAATATCGCAAGTAAGTACCTTTCTGGTTATAATTTTTCAGCAATAAAAGCTGTACATGTCCACACTCAATACAGTATTTGTAGATTAAATAACAGGACGAGTAATATGTTATTACATTTCCTGCAAATTTAGGATAACACAGTTTGTAGTACCCTATGAGAAATAATTTTAACCATTATTTTTTTCTCCATTGGCTTTTGAGGAACTGTAATCGTGGTATACTGTAGTTTTTGCTGATGTAATGCCACCTGTTATTAAGATCTTGAGATTCTCTAAAATATTTTTTGCTTGTTACTGTCCATTCAATATTTATAATCACTTTTTCTGCAATAATATTAATTGTGTTGTGCTCTTTCAGGCAAATGCTGTCTGCTGCTCATGTCTTGGCTATGGATTCCAAGAATTTGTTGGATGTCATTGATGGCGTGAGAGTGAAACATGGCTTAGCAACCTACATGCCTACCAGACATTCCGCCGAGTGATCTTTAAGCAAAGGAAAATAGTTTTTCCCGTGCATTTTAGACAAGAAAGCAAAGACTTTAGGAACTAAGGCTAAAAAGACCCTTTGGAAACAAATTGAGTACCTGCTTGACTTGTCCATGCTAAAGTGAGAGAACTTACAAATTAGATATTAAGTGTTAAATGCAGACTACTACTACAGTGTGTATCTTGGGAGGACATAAATGCCTTTCTCACAGTTATGCGGACACTAGAGTGCACTAAATATTTTTTTTTTCTCGTGGTTCGGGATAGGCGATTGCCAAATCTTTTCCCCTACGGATGAGTGAGCACATTATAGTCAGTGCCATTCAGCTGTAGTGTGAAGAGTTCATTTCAAGGTGACCAAGATCGACTGAGGTTGTACGCAGGGTATACATATTCCAGAAACTCAGTTTAGTGGCTACAAGAATCAACTAGGAAATGGTGCGTGATGTGGTTTTCGTGATCGCCGAGAAGTTCGTGTGTATGATGTTCATAAAGAGGAACTCTAGATTCTGTATATTTTACCCATTTGTTGTCTTCGCTGTCCTTTACTAAATTCACCCAATAAATTTCTTTCCTTCACAGTTACGCAAACTGTGATCGGACGACGAGAACTTTGTTCGGCGTAATGATATGCTTGCTGATAAAGCCATATCAGTGAAGTTATATTACTAAGATGAAATTGTTTACACTAATCATTTATGAATAGATCATTCATGCCATGTCCTTTGTGTCAAAGCTTGCTGCTCTGTAGTCAGATGTGCTCCGTAGAATGTGTAAACATTCTTGCGGACAGTTGATCTAGCCATTGCCGATGTGCTTCTGTCTGTCTAAGGAGACAAAAAGTGAATGAGAAAGCTTTGTAATTAAGCAGTATTCTTGAGCACTTTTTCATCTGTGACAAGAAGATTACATCCTGATGTGTATTTTTGTAGCAAGTTCTCGTGTATTTCCACTCATGTCTTATAAATACAGTATACATATATATATATATGAATATGTACTATATGAAATTTGTGGTGTAAATATTACATAATTCTTGAGTGTAATTATTTAATTTGACAGCCTCAATAAATTCTTTATTGAGTTAATTCTGTTTATATTTTATCCTTTGTAGTATTAGGTGTTTCAAAGCAGAAACTGCTTGACACGTTTACTTTTAAAGTAATGTGGAACAGCGGTTTGTGAATTTTAAATATTTACTGTACATCCATCCAGCTTACAGAACTCTTTGTTCAAGGGAAAATGCATTCAAAATTTGTCTTTGTGGGAAACATACAAGCCCTCTTCTTTTATATGGATATTTACTCCCGTCCTGGGAGGAATTGTCTGAAAATCATAATCCATGTTGACTTCCAACCCAGAAAATTCAGCCTCCCATTCACGTAAATGAGCAGTGTGGCTTTTTATAACCTCAAACTTGGAAATGAAGACGACTTAGGTTCCTTTGCAATAAGGAAAGACCACTGAGGATATACTGACCTTTACTACCACTGGAAAGATATCAGTTTTTATTTCTATGTCTACTATGCTAAGAAAAAATGCTGGTATGCAGCATTCCCAAAATACATACACACCTAAATCAAACCTGTCTCTTAAGATGTGATGAAAATGAAGCAGGGACAACCCTCATGATCAGGTCAATTTGTACTCTGAACTATATGAACTGGAAATTCCTAGTTTCAGTTACTAAATGCCCTTGTTTTCACTGCATAAAGTGATGGACAGAATACTGTCCTCTCTCTACATTTGTCTATTTCTATGTTTTTGTCTTGAGATGTTAGTGCCAGATGGATTTTCTTAATCAAAATGATTACCCTGTGGAAGCTGACTGAAGCAATGTGCCAAAATTATAGTTCCAGGACTCTATTCTCAAACTCTACACAGTTCATAGTAGAATTGCTTTAACTAAATATAACTTAATGCTAGAATGAGGTCACTTGAATCATGGAACTGTAAACAAGATAAAGCTTAATACCTATGATGTATTGTTATATTTAAATAGACAACTAAAAACTATAAAAAACATTTTATAACGTGTGTAATAATAACACATCAGTTACCTTTCCTTTCACATGCTGGTTGTCCTAGGTTAGATAAATCCTCGTTAGAACTTTTCAAACCAATGTAGTCTTTCCAATTGTACAGCACTTTTTGGAATCTTCCTTCTATAAAAAAAAAAAAAAACAAGGGATTCAAGAGCTCCTCATCTTACACAGACAGCGAACACCAGAAAAATACAATCCTACTGGTGGGAAGGACCTTTTCACCAGGCGACACAGGTCTCCCCAGAAATAGATTTTTCCTTCGTCAAAATCCCTTATATTTCTTATATATAAACCAAATGGAAAATACACCAAAAGCTGGGTATCAGTGAATAAAGCCTGTCCAGCAAATCTGAGCGCTGACTTTGGAACTGTCATTAGAACTGAACAAGCTGCATACACAAATAAAGCCAGTCCTGATGAATATCCCCAAACGAGAGCGGGAATAGCGGGGCTTTATATAGCTATTTGCCCGTCAAGTTTTTTTAAGGAATTTGATAAAATAAATTCTTGGCTGGTATCATATAATGTCAGTGAACAGACAGCCTTGATTGAGAGGCAATTCAAAACTTTCTATGCTAACAGGTAGCAGTGTCTCGATCAATATTACAGCAGTCCAAGTTCAGTTGCTCCATATGTAGCCACAGCCAGAAGTATTCTAGTGTGGTGATATTCGGTGGTAATGCAAAAAATGTCCATGAGCAATTTCATTAAGTATACTACACATTACAGTAGTATTATAAATCAATCCACACCTTACCACTTGATAAATAAAAGGCTGAAAATACTTTTACTTCGTAAAAGTACTCCTCAATAGTGAAATGCTGAAAATACTTTTACTTCGTAAAAGTATTCCTCAATAGTGAAATGCACTCCTGAATTAGCCATTCAGGGACTATGTGGATGGGGAAGGTAGGATTATGATTAAAGGCTCTAGTTTTTATACCTAAGAAAGATGAATTACTTTTAAAATTTTATGCTTGGACAATTACAAACCCTGTAGACCAGCCACCACAGGTCCTACAAGAAGGTTTGCGTGGGGTCTTCCTGGACTTTCCTTCCTAAGCAAGGATGAGGAAGAGCTTAACGTCGATGATGAGAACGAGAAGAAAAGCAATTATGCTTCTTCTCATTGGCCCTAAGCCATGTCTTACTTTCCTCATATGGTTCCATTGCTTGGCCTTTGGCCTAAATACCTTTTTGCATATTTAATTCAACTCTCTACTGTAGGAGCAGTAAACATGGCTGATAGCATGAGACACCACCAGCACCACAAAAGCAGTCAGTGTGGTAAGGGTAGGCATACTGATCACTAACCTTCCACATGTAAGGCCTATCTTGGACAAGAAAGCAGTGTACAGGGGAAGTAGCAGGGAGAGGTTAGAGTGTAGGAAGGAGGAGGGAGAGAGAGGCAAACGTTTCTAGCCTTCCTCCTCTTACCAAAACCATCCTGCAACAGCAGCAGATTCTTGATTCTGCCTTTACAAAGAAATAATATAATGGAAGTCATGAAGGGCCACATATAGTCACTCAAGCTCTTCACTGTTGTTATTTACTCTGTCCATCAATGGCAAATCAAAACACTCAAAAACAAAAACAGATCCAACTTGGCAATCAGCAGGAAAGCAGCAACAAGTCCTCACTTGATGGCAGCCAAAGAAAAAAGTTTACCGACTGCAGATTAGTGGGGTTATACAACCACCCTTAGGCCCATAAATCAATTAACTATGTGCATTGTTACCAAGTTTCTACGATAGATTCCAGCTCACAAAGGAATTCAGGCAAAGGATTACAGTTCCATACAAACAAACATAGCACCATTATTCACAGAATGATGACTGTAGCATTTTATCTTAAAAAGGAAATGACTATTGTGTTTTAAATCCAGCTTAAGATCTCATGTCTGTTGTGCTATGTTCATCACATACCATTTCACTGGGCGACACAGGTCATCGCCCAGAAATAGATTTTTCCTTCGTCAAAATCCCTTTTTTAGATTTTTTTTCCCTTCTCAATACAGATTCCTCTCACTTTTCGTTCCTTACTGTAATGCAGCATGTGTCGTTTCTGAAGGATGGTAAGTGGAAATGAAGAAATCTTAAAACTTATAAAAAAAAGAATTTTTTTAGATACAGCAAGACCTTATCGCCTTGGAAATACCTTCAATGCTCAGCATTATAATTTCCACTGGATGCAAAATATAACCACAAACAATTTTTAAATATCTGAAAAACCTGAATTTTTGGCAAGGACTCTTTCTGGAAGCCACAAGTGATTGGGAAAATAGGACACTCCTTCACTCAGATCGAGCACAAAATTGTTGCAACCCACTGGGTAAAGTGGCTGCTGCACTCTTGGTTACTTTGTGATATATATCTGAAATTCCCAATGGACATACTTTTAACCATGGTTGAGAGTGGGAGGAATTCTGCAAGCAGGAATGAGTCCCTTTAATTATACCAATGCCACATTTTCATGTTTAATTTCTTCCCCCAATGACTATTACTAACTGGAGAGAATAATATACGTACATATTTACACTAATTTCCTTTTTGTCTTACATATTTTAACATTCCTGTTCACGCATCTTAATTCAATTTTCCCCAGGTAAAACTTGACAAGTTGCCCACTATTAAATCTATTATGGAAAGTTAAGTTTTAATGTGATTTTGATAATTTTGCCATTCATTTTCTATTTCCATAGGAAAAGCTTAATTAACTCAAAACCTGTATAGCTGTCTAACAAGAATGGAGGCTCCCAGTAGAATCCACAGTTTACGAGTTGTGGGTGAAATACACAGATGCATCCTAACCCAACCTAACCTAAGTCCTTATCTGGTCAAGGGAGTCCCGTCTGACCTAGAATGCCACAAACCAAAGTTAAATACGTACAAGAATGCACCCTAAGCTACATTTCTCTCTACCTATCCTGACACGAGACTGCTATACAATATATGATAATAGTATGTAGAGGAATACATCCTCCTTCTAACAACATAAAATTATGGTATTTGCAACAGTTCTTGATGGACCATGATAACTAGAGCGAGGATGAGTTGACAAGCACTTTTGAACAAAAAATGCTATGGTTCAAATCATTTGGAAAGCATCAGAAATTATTGCATTGACCACATTTCAATGCTGAATTATCAGCAGGTTGCAAACATTACCTGGGAATTATCACAATATCATTATGATGTTCCAGTTTAAGAGCATTTTTAGGGTAACAGCGCAGCGCCAGGAATGGAACACCCACCTTAAACCTCAAAGTTGTGCTATGAATTAATTGTTAGGAGAGGGTGGATAGCAAGAATGAGAATATAAACGGAGGTACAGTAAAAGGAATGAAAAGGGTTGCAGCTAAGGAATGGATGCCATAGTGATATTCCTGGCTGGAAAACCCGTCGATCAATGCGAGAGCTTCACAATTTCATGGTAAAACAGACTAAGGACGCCCTGAAAAAAATCAGATCCACCAACTTCAATCATCCTATTCAACTACAAAATTATATATTCAGTTATTAGACAAGCATCTTAAAAAATTATCATCGCTGTTTAATATTACTGCTGTCTGCACCCTACAAATGTCTTGGTAACTAATCGTTTGCAATGGACATCATATAAAATAGATCTTGCAATTACTCGGGTGATGGCAAAAGCAAAAAAAAAAAAAAAAAAAAAAAAATGCTGCAAGGAATTATTAGCTTAATCCCACCCTAAAACTACAGTTCCCAACTGCGATACCCCAAAACCGGTAAGCAGGTGAGGGAGAAATGAAGACGAGGTCAAAATAGCATAAAAGACAACAGAGGTAGTTTGAAAAATATATAAGGTTTATGGGTTTGGTTATAAAGTACTTTGCTATTACCTGACAAACAGCTTACCAGGGGGTAGGGGTAGGGGGTAAGGTCATAGAGATCTGAGACGGCATAGATAGGTCAACATCCACAGATGGATTAGGTTAGGTTAGGTTGGAAAGCCTAGTGTGCAATTAAAGTTCCACGACACCGTGAAGAGTTAAGGGCCATACAGGGCGAGTGTAGAACTAAAGATATTAGTAATTTGTTAATCTTCGCTATTAGAACAGAGATTAGCAATTAGGCTAGATGATATTTCGGGAGCCATGACCTTGACCTGATTGGGGATTAACAATATGCATTCGAAAGTAATTTCATTTATTCCCTTTTCCAAAGTTAAAACAAAATAATATCACATCTGTCTGTAATAATGCGATAGGGTAAACCGGTGGTTGCTAAACTGTTTTTGGCCATGCCCCACCTAGCCTAATCATCTTTTTGGCATCCTGATGCCCCCTTTTGTGGACATATAAGGTAAACGATCGAATTGGGGCCACTTTACTTGAAAAACACACGTTTTTCCACTCGATATTTCATTGGCCGAAAAACTATACAATTAGGCTACATTTTTAAACATACCATTCAAAAGATTGAAGTTTCGTCAACAAAATGAGACATATGTAACCGCCACACCAACTAAAATAAGCATGAGGGGTCTTTGTAAAAAAAAAATAGGTTTCCAAGGCAGTTTTTTTAAATCCAATATGGCGTCTCATCGAATTCTGTCCCATTAGGTAGTCTATAGAATGAGGACCACCAAGTCCTTCCCAGCGCTCATTTGAAACAATATTTGCGTCTACAGCCTAATTCCCCTAAGGATTTTAGCCCACCCAAACCCGCATTCCCGTAGGATAGAATTCAAAGGTAAATTGCGGGTTTAATAATTACAGGCCATTAAATCATTACATTTAAATCTTGTTCTGAGGTAAAATTCTCTAGAAATATACATCAACTGCCACAGTCTAGCTCGCTTAGATTTACCTGCCATTTTAAATATATAAAAATACATATAATAAATTAACAAACAAATTAGACGATAGGCCTAAAAGTGGCTCTACGGAACGTAATCTACCATAGGCCTAGCTTACTAATACCTTATCACAGCATGTGTGGTATTATCATTTTGCTTTTTTAAACACACCTCTAGCACTTTGAAAAATGGGAATGGATATTTCTTTCGATTTTTATCAATGATAAAACTAGGTCTATCCTCAAATGAGGTCAAGGTCACGTCCGAAAAAATTCTAGCTTAGGCCAAGTTCCATATTTATTTTATTTAACTAATAACTTGAATTAACGAGTTATTAATATTGTTCAATGATTTTTATAGTCAGTTGGCAATATTAATACAACAATAATTAATATTGACCTAAAAAGTGAAAATCGACTGAGGGGCTTCATCTCTCTGGACCCAAAAATAGCGGACAGAAATCAACTCTCTTCAAATCGCTTCAACCAAGACCAACAAAGTTTACTTTTTATGATCATAAAATAACTTCTACGTAATATTTCTCTTCGATTATTTAAAATTAATATGTTTAAATATATATTTTTTAATAAATAAAATACTACCCAGTTAAAAAATATATTATTTGACATTTTAAGAAATACGAGAATTCTATTCTCAGCTCGGGGAATTTAAGGAATTTCTAAAACAAAATAAAAGGATTAAATATAATATAAATATGCAAAAGAATGTGAAACTGAAGAGAGAGATATAAGAAATTAAAGAAAGCAAGCACTCGATAAAAAGATAATATCACAATAGTAAGTTAAATTACAAAAGAAAATACACGAAAACAAAACTGTAGAATGACGACATTGTGGTTCGTAAAAGGAAATAGCTAAACCTGTCATTTGCTATGAAGACAGGAATTAAAATCTTAGGCCCAAAAGAATAATGGCGGATGAAGAATGAGAAGATAGGCCTTTTAAATTGTATGATGAGGCTTATGATGACATTTGCTTATTGTAATGGCTGAGAAAAATGTGAAATGGTAGCATAGGCCTAAGGTTACTGTACTAAAACAATATACGTAGCATAATGCATGAGAAAGGCACTGGGGATATATATATATATATATATATATATATATATAATATATATATATATATATATATATATATATGGGGATACAATCCACAATGAAGTAAAATCCTCTTGTAGTTTAAAATATATATTTCTTGTACAGGATTAAAGCTTTCGACCATCAACTGTGGTCTTGTTTTAGTGAACAAGACCACAGTTGATGTTCGAAAGCTTTAATCCTGGACAAGAATATATATTTTAAACTACAAGAGGATTTTACTTCATTGTGGATTGTATCCCCATTTACTTAGAGGTACGACATAGTACCTGGTTTCTGCATATATATATATATATATATATATATATATATATATATATATATATATATATATATATATATATATATGATATTTGAAATGTTTGCAAGCAATCTGAAGCAGCTGTTTAAATTAGTCATGTCAGAATCATTTGCATGCAATGTACAGAGGTAAAAGTGTACATGACGGTGGCTTTTGATTCCGTATTAATTAATTCTGTACAAGTGTAAGTCAGCCATGACTCGATAGCTGAAGAATGAATAGACTACTGAATTGCTTCAACATAGGCCTATTAATTCTACAGTTTCTCGTTGCTTTCAGCGAAAGCTTGCACCGTAATAAGCATTTTCCTATTAAATCATCGTGACTTAAACAGCAAAAAAACAACCAGCTTAATTATAATTATAAGAAAACGATGAGACAGCAGCTGGTTTAGTAATTCACCACGAACGCTCTGCATGCGTTCTTTCTTCTGTTATGCAAATCTCCCTCTGTTTTCTTAAGTGAATTGTGACTCTCTGATTACTCGCGTTTCCTTTGCTATGAGGTCATAGCCCCTCTCTCTCTCTCTCTCTCTCTCTCTCTCTCTCTCTCTCTCTCTCTCTCTCTCTCTCTCTCTCTCTCTCTCTCACACACACACACACACATTTTAATACATTCATTTACTTTTAATGGTAATAAAATGAATAAAAAGCATAGATTGAAAGGAATTGAAATGCAATTGAGGTATAATTTTTACATGTCAGTTTAAAATTGATGTCTAGAATTCTGGATAAAAAAATGTATATATATATACTATATATATATATAGATATATATATATATATCTATATATATATATATACTGAACAATTTAGGACGATAGCAAATGATCTTAACGGAAACAGACACAAAAAACTAATAAAAATAAGACCTACTCTCTCTCGCCAGAAGACCGAATCACTCCTTTAAAAAACAAAAGAAGAAGACGAAGAAAACAAAAGAAGCGAAGAGGTTGCAACGTCATTTCCCAGAACACGAACCTTCTTTTGAGTTTATCTTTCCTTCTTTTTTTTATCTTTTAAAATGCGAGAGACAGAGATTCGTCTCTCTTTGTCCATGAAATAGGAAATGTGTTCGAGATGACGAAGTGTCTTGTTCTGCAAATCCTTTACTCTGGTTGATACTGGCTGGCTGGCATACCTCAAGGAGGGGTCCCAGTTGCTAATAATCTCTCTCTCTCTCTCTCTCTCTCTCTCTCTCTCTCTCTCTCTCTCTCTCTTTAGGACAGTTAGCTCATCTGCTCTCGCACTTATCAGTAGTTCGTGAAGAATACGGAATTTATTTAGCCTATTTGTTATTTCTTTTTTCCATTATTCTCAATCGTCAAAAAACTAAGCTGGTAATATGTAGGTTAACTGAGAGAGAGAGAGAGAGAGAGAGAGCAGCGTCATCTCACGCGTTTAGTGAGAGATTCTGGAATTTATATAACTGACTCCATCAAGGTCGAAGAAGTTTCGAACTTCCGGTCCCTGCACTGAAGTTATCGATCTGGGATCGTTGTTTAAACACTGTAGTACAATAAAGTGCATACAGTGATAGATATAGAGTCCATTTTCAACGTGAATAGAGTTGAAAATAGACATAATAGGGTCAGATTTTAAAAGGTTTTGTTGTAGGCTAACGGTTCAAGCAATGATAGGTCTAGTTCGTACATTGATGTTCAATTTCGTGGACGTTTATTGCTATTATCATGCGTTAACTGATTATTTCAACAAGTGAAAATTGTCCGTTTTGATGTCATTAATGTTAAGACGATTATTATAACGAATTATTAAGATTAAAAAAAAAATCAGCAGCAATCGTATAGTACTAGCGGTCACCACAGCAGATGTTTTAAAAGGCCACAAGTAGGTACTTCGATCGATAGACCCATGAAATATTCAATCGTTTCGTAGTATAATCGGTAAATCAGAGGGCCCCCTTTCTCCCAGATCTTTCTCCTTTTCAAGGATACTATTCTCCTGAAGGTCGCCTCTCATCTAAAAATCACCGAAACAGGACATAATGCACAATGGGGATTTTTCTTCCATGGTTTCCGAGTCAAGGCTACGCCGCTATATACATCTCTTTACCAGGAGAGATGATTTCAACCTTAGTCATTAATTTAATGAAATAAAAAGCTCTTTTTAAATATGATCCACACTACTACAACAGACAAACGGAAACTATTCTTAAGACAGGCGAAAGGATTTGAAAAACTAGACCTATGTTTTGAATCTTCAAACACCAACCACTCGTATCTTATTTTATTTAACAGCGATTCTGTCTTCCAGAAGTCAATCAGTTTCGTGTTTTAACATCTGAAATATCACCAGTTTTACGTGATGCGTGATAGGCCTCTATGTGACATTTGAACGGGTAACTAACCTACCCCAACTTGACCTAATCAACTGGCTTAGGCTTTGTTATACGACCTTCAGCATTAAGTTTTATGTACTATTTTATTATGAACTGTGGTTATATATCAATCACACGTAAATGTAACCAATAATATGATTTCTGCTTCAGCACTTAATATTAATCTTGTAGAGAGTCTTCTATTTTTCTGAATATGGCTTTCTCTTTGTTGCCTATACTGGCGAGCAACGCACCAAAGGGCATGGTAAAATTCGGTTGAGTCATTTGGTTTATTATTGCTTATACAATTCTTGCTTATACAATTTCTCTCTCCGTCTCTCTCCTCTTCTCCTCCTCTCCTCTCAATCTCTCATCCTCTCCTCTTCTTCTCTCTCTCTCCAACGCGACGTTTCTTCCTGATCCGCAGGACATTATCAAGCGATGACTGCTAAGGGACTGAATTCGAGTGGTTGTTGTTTAAGAGCCCCTGACCCGCGACGTCTGCGCCTCCTAGAAGCGCTGCTGATACTCGAGCAAAAGCCTCCCCTTAATACCACTCAAGAAGCGTTCCTGATACCGACGTGAGTGAGGAGGACCACGCCCCTCCGCCCCCAACGTAAGTACCAGAGCGCATGAAACAAACACCGGACGTGATGCACATTGTCAGAATGATACCAGGGATGACGTCACTCAGGTAGAAGCCAATCAAGAGGCTCCCTGTGATAACCCCCACCTAAGGTATACAAGACTCGTAAACGCTCGCTGTATGAGTCACCTTCCCAGGAACCAATGAAAACTCGACCTGCCGGTTCTCTATACCGTACCCAAGAGCCCACAACAGCACGATTTAAGAAGGAGGACTCGCCACTCATTTCTACGGGCTGCTCTTGAGCAAGAGCCCGTGCTGGCATAAAGCCAGCTTAATCTTAAACAACAACAACCACTCGAATTCAGTCCCTTAGCAGTCATCGCTTGATAATGTCCTGCGGATCAGGAAGAAACGTCGCGTTGGAGAGAGAGAGAGAGAGAATTGTATAAGCAAGAATTGTATAAGCAATAATAAACCAAATGGCTCAACCGAATTTTACCATGCCCTTTGGTGCGTTGCTCGCCAGTATAGGCAACAACGAGAAAGCCGTCATCAGAAAAATAGAGAAGACTCTCTACAAGATTAATAGTGCTGAAGCAGCAATCATTTTTAACAAAACATGTCTACGAGAGGGTCCTCCTTCCGAAAAATAATAATAATAATATATAATAATAATAATAATAATAATAATAATAATAATAATAATAATAATAATAATAATAATAATAATAATAATAATAATATGTGGCGCCCCGGAGGAGTTGGTTAGGTCTTCAATAGACTTAAGTCAAGTAAGCAACATTGGGGCTGGTCAGTCCGTTTGGATGGGTGACCGCTCTCCTCGGCGTTGATTCCTTGGGAAAGGATCTTTACCATAATTTCCTCAGTCTACTCAGCTGTAAATGAGTACCGTATCCCTGATGGGGTAGGGTCCAGCTATGGGTTAATAGCAAAACTCAGCAATGATGGAAAGAAACAATGAAGGAATAAACGACAAACGACGTAAATGGAACCTCTGGCAACAGAGGAGCTTCGTCCGGCAACCAGGTTTTCAACCCAATTGAAGGGGAAGACGGTCATGGTACTTGGAGGGTCGTCATCCAGCAACTGATCACCACAACGAAAGTAATCAACCAGCCTGAGATTGGAGCTACAGAGGCAAAAAGGAAGAAATGGACAAGAGAAGAAAATAACGGAAATATGGAGATGCTACTCAGAAGCAACCCGACGGAGAGAGGATATAGAAGAAGATTGATCAACATCTGAATGAGAGGAATAACACCCCCCAAACAGAGCAGGAGGCTGGCAGACCAAGTAAGGAACATAAAGAAAAAGAACTGGCTCTCCCCAACAGAAAGAGAAGAACTGGAAAGGGAAATGTCACACGACAACGAATTACACGAAGACGAACTGAGAGACGATGCCACAGAAGACGACAGGGAGGATGAAGTATCAAACAACGACACACGAAGAAACACCGACGAAGTAACAGAGAGGACGGAATGGGTTAGAAAAGATTAGACAATGGATGGAGACAGATACAGAGAGAACAAAGATCCCCTCCATGAAAGCCTACAACACCAGAAATTTAAGGGAGAAAACAAGTGAGGTCAATGAAATAATGGGCCTAATACACACCACCAGTATCACAGAAACAAATAACTTGACATATGCAGGAGCAAGATTAGTAGCAGAACTGATGGGATATTCGAACACCAACACCACCGTCACAACCAACCCAACAGAAAGCAAAACAGCAACCTCCTTGGAAAAGGCGCCTGGAAAAGCAAATCATGGTGATGATCTGACTTGAGTAAACTGAAAGAGATGGCAGAAAAAAGGCTAAGAAGCAAGAAAACACAAGGGAGGAATCTCAACGAGAAATACCAAAGTACAAGATAGGGGCCGGGACTCAAACACCCAATAGAAGATGTAAAACAGAGGCTTAAGGCCAAAGCACACAAGATCCAACGGTACATGAACAGGAATAAGGGATACCAACGAAACAAACTATTCGGAACCAACCAGAAAAGACTATACAGCCAACTAAGAGGGAAGACAACCACCCAGAAATTCCTGAAGCCGAACCAAGTAAGAGACTCTGGGAAAACATATGGAGCAATCCGGTATCACAACAAACATGCAACATGGCTCCAGGAAGTCAAGGAAGAAGAAACAGGGAGAATAAAACAAAGATTCACAGGACATCACGACAGACACAGTCAGGGACACCAACTAAAGAAAATGCCAAACTGGAAAAACCCCAGGTCCCGATGAAGTCCATGGATACTGGCTCAAAAACTTCAAGGCCCTACACCCACGAATAGCAGAACAACTTCAGCATTGTATCTCAAATCACCAAGCACCCAAATGGATGACCACAGGAAGAACATCCTAGTTTTTTACGAAAAAGACAAGAGTAAGGGAAATATAGCCAGTAACTACAGGCCTATCACCTGCCTACCAATAATGTGGAAGTTACTAACAGGTATCATCAGTGAAAGGCTATACACTACCTAGAGGAGACAAACACCATCCCCTACCACAGAAAGGCTGCAGAAGGAAGTGTAGGGGCACAAAAGACCAGCTCCTGATAGACAAAATGGTAATGAAGAACAGTAGGAGAAGGAAAACCAACCTAAGCATGGCATGGATAGACTATAAGAAAGCCTTCGACATGATACCACACACATGGCTAATAGAATGCCTGAAATATATGGGGCAGAGGAAAAACACCATCAGCTTCCTCAAAAATACAATGCGCAACTGGAATACAATACTTACAAGCTCTGGAATAAGACTAGCAGAGGTTAATATAAGGAGAGAGGGATCTTCCAGGGCGACTCACTGTCCCCACTACTCTTCGTAGTAGCCATGATTCCCCATGACAAAAAGTACTACAGAAGATGGATGCCGGGTACCAACTCAAGAAAAGAGGCAACAAAATCAACCATCTGATGTTCATGGACGACATCAAGCTGTATGGTAAGAGCATCAAGGAATAGATACCCTAATCCAAGACTGTAAGGATTGTATCTGGGGACATCAGAATGGAGTTTGGAATAGAAAAATGCGCCTTAGTCAACATACAAAAAAGGCAAAGTAACGAGAACTGAAGGGATAAGCTACCAGATGGGAGCACATCAAAACACATCGATGAGACAGGATACAAATACCTGGGAATAATGGAAGGAGGAGTATAAAACACCAAGAGATGAGGACACGATCAGGAAAGAATATATGCAAGAGGATCAAGGCGATACTCAAGTCAAAACTCAAACGGCGGAAATATGATAAAAGACCATAAAACACATGGGCAGCGTGCCAGTAATCAGCTACAGCGCAGGGAACTAGTTCGAATGACGAACAGGCAGAAACTCCGCAGCATAGATCAGGAAAAACCAGGAAACAAATTGAAATACACAAAGCACTACACCGCCCAAGAGCAAATACGGACAGACTATACATAACACGAAAGGAAGGAGGGAGAGGGACTACTAAGTATAGAGGACTGCGTCAACATTGAAAACAGAGCACTGGGGCAATATCTGAAAACCAGTGAAGACGAGTGGCTAAAGAGTGCATGGGAAGAAGGACTAATAAAAGTAGACGAAGACCCAGAAATATACAGAAACAGGAGAAAGACAGAAAGAACACAGGACTGGCACAACAAACCAATGCACGGACAATACATGAGACAGACTAAAGAACTAGCCAGCGATGACAATTGGCAATGGCTACAGAGGGGAGAGCTAAAGAAGGAAAACTGAAGGAATGATAACAGCGGCACAAGATCAGGCCCTAAGAAACCAGATATGTTCAAAGTACGATAGACGGAAATAACATCTCTCCATATGTAGGAAGTGCAATACGAAAAATGAAACCATAAACCACATAGCAAGTGAATGCCCGGCACTTGCACAGAACCAGTACAAAAAGAGGCATGATTCAGTGGCAAAAGCCCTCCACTGGAGCCTGTGCAAGAAACATCAGCTACCTTGCAGTAATAAGTGGTACGAGCACCAACCTGAGGGAGTGATAGAAAACGATCAGGCAAAGATCCTCTGGGACTATGGTATCAGAACGGATAGGGTGATACGTGCAAATAGACCAGACGTGACGTTTGACTGACAAATCAAGAAGAAAGTATCACTCATTGATGTCGCAATACCATGGGACACCAGAGTTGAAGAGAGGAGGGAAAAAAATGGATAAGTATCAAGATCTGAAAATAGAAATAAGAAGGATATGGGATATGCCGAGTGGAAATCGTACCCATAATCATAGGAGCACTAGGCACGATCCCAAGATCCCTGAAAAGGAATCTAGAAAAAACTAGAGGCTGAAGTAGCTCCAGGTCTCATGCAGAAGAGTGTGATCCTAGAAACGGCACACATAGTAAGAAAAGTGATGACTCCTAAGGAGGCAGGATGCAACCCGGAACCCCACACTATAAATAACCAACCACCAGTCGAATTGGAGGACTGTGATAGAGCAAAAAAAAAAAAAAAAAAAAAAAAAAAAAAAAAAAAAAAATAATAATAATAACAATAATAATAATAATATTTCAATTGTTTAAGTCTACCTCAAAACAGATATCCGAAAAAAATAGTACCATCCATGTCTTATCTTTTAGATTATATACCTATTCACAGGTTAAGTCTACCGGTCAGAGCCATCTCTGGAAAATATGGAATACTGGAAAAAAAAAATTATAATTCACTGCCCACTCATCCTCCAGTTGCTGAGCCAAGGATGAAGGATGAAACCAAATGAACTTAAAGACGTTCTGTGTCTATACGGTATCAGTGATCTATGTCGATATTGATTGATCGCGTCCAGATAATCAGGAGATCTGGCATCACTTATGGGTAAAAAAAGTCTCGAACTTGGCTTCACTAAGTGAGGTAGCCTATGGTTCGATATACGTAGGCCTACCTGGTTAAGCAGGAGGTCGGATTACGCCTTATTTTCATTGCCTTCGTATTTCATCAGGTAATCACCTAACGGTTTTGTAATCACCCATACAGTAAACTCTCTCTCTCTCTCTCTCTCTCTCTCTCTCTCTCTCTCTGAATTACTATTGTTGTTCCATACGGAACATAATCTGTTATAATAATCAATTATATGCGCCTGTTTGACGAATCCAGAATACGATATGGCTCTCGTGCGTGCGTGACGCGAATAATATATCTGATCGAACTACATTACTCTGTAATTAAGTGGTTT
Organism: Macrobrachium nipponense; assembly: GCF_015104395.2. Taxonomy (NCBI): domain Eukaryota; kingdom Metazoa; phylum Arthropoda; class Malacostraca; order Decapoda; family Palaemonidae; genus Macrobrachium; species Macrobrachium nipponense. The sequence continues at coordinate 6,404,181 of NC_087224.1, forward strand.
TTAGTAATTCTTGACATGGACAGAACAAGATGATCATTTAGGATAAAGGACTTTTATTCTATTAATTTATTAATTTATTTATTTTAGGAGATTATTTAATTATTATTTGTTATTTAAAGACTGACTATTTCTTTAAAGTTTTCTCAAAAGATGAATTGTTTGAATTACTGTTCGATATTTTTTATATATTGTATTTTCAGGAAATATGTATGCATAAGTATACACGTATATACATGTACGTTAACAAGTGTGTATGAATGTAGATGTATATATATATATATATATATATATATAATATATATATATATATATATATATCTATATATATATATAGCTAAAAGGACCTCATATAAACTAGATGGTATCTGGGGGAGAGAGAGAGAGAGAGAGGACGCAGACATAATGAAAATCAAATAAAAATAGTCACAAACCAACTCCAAGTGTGGTTGCAATGATAAATAAGTGTAACAAAATATTATTACTGACGATGATAATGACGATATTAATAATAGATGACCCAGATAGCGTGACGTGTTTGTTAATAATTTCTAAGGATAAATGACATGACGGCTTCTCGTATGAAGACTTACAATTATGTCACTTTCTCTCTCTCTCTCTCTCTCTCTCTCTCTCTCTCTCTCTCTGTGTGCTTAAAAAAATCACAGTAGCTCGTGACTTCGTGATTTAAGCGAATATACAACAGGGAAAAAAAATCATAGATAGAAATTCGTACCGAGAGCTTTCGTCCTTTAGTGAGACATTGAAACGCAACTATAAACCGTTCAATTATTCGACTCCAATCACAGCCTCTTCATCAGGTATTGCAGAAGCAAGTGATCAAGGGAATGCAATCTACAATGCAATGCATCTTAGCTGTGCGATGACGGCCATAACTATACAATAACATCAACCATTTCATAACGATGAATGACAATGCATAACAATGATGTTGATGGTAATGAGTGACAATGTAGATAATGTTAGTTAGTGTGAAGGTTTGTGATGCAGTTATTTTAGTTGCTTACTAACAGATTGTTTGTGTTTTTTAATCTGTTTTTAATCACAGATACAATGATTTTTACACAAACACATATGTATATATACTTTACACGTATGTGATGCCCCTGAGAGAGAGAGAGAGAGAGAGAGAGAGAGAGAGAGAGAGAGAGAGAGAGAGAGAGAGAGGAAATGCAGTTATAAGCCTATTCATTCCAAAACCTTACCACCTCTGCCTTGATATCACATCCCCGTCACTTACCAAAAATTTCACAGCGGTCTGTTAAC
>NC_087224.1:6410464-6417964 GCF_015104395.2 Macrobrachium nipponense
ATGAAGGCGCTTAGCTCTTTAAGGGATGACGTACCATAGCCACCCCCCCCCCCCCCTCTCTCTCTCTCTCTCTCTCTCTCTATCTGGGTATCTATCTATCTCTCTATCTCGCTATCTATCTCTCTCTCTAGCTATCTATATGGTTACAAAGCTGTAACTCACCGTAACAAACAGCGATCGAATCTGTGACGTTTTAGCTAAGAAATTTTGCCATTAAATCAATAAATAAATAATTAGACAGATAAATAAATAAATAAATAACTTCAACGGAGCAGAGCAGTGAAAAACTATTCTTACAAAAAAATAAAAGCAAACTTTCCCTTTCAAAAGCGGCAGGGTTAAAAAATGAATTAAAAAAATGAAAGAGAGAGAGAGAGAGAGAGAGAGAGAGAGAGAGAGAGAGAGAGAGAGAGAGAGCTTTGTCCGCGTTCCACAAGATGATGACAATGAAGGCTTTTGAGAAGCCGAATACAAACCTTGTCCGTGCGTCTGACAGGTTTGTCTTTGTGCCGTAGCCTTATTCTCCTAAACGCTTCACGCCCTTTATCCCTCTCATCCTCTCTCCCTCACACTCTCAGGTCAAACTAGAATGGGAAAAAATTGGGTTTTTTGAAAATAAAGTTATGGTAAGTCCATAAGCGTTCCGAGGACGTTACTCGCTAGCGCGCTCGGTTTTGTTGTGCTCGCGGGCAGCTTGAAACTTTATCGAAGGATTTCTATTAATATCTTTGGATTTGTGGATTATAATAATATAGGTCAAAGATGACCTCTTGGGATCTTGATATGAATTCGGATTTTTGTCGTGTGGTAGAGGTATATATATAATATATATATATATAATATATATATATATATATATATCTATATATATATATTATATATATATTGTATAAAGTCCCCTCCTCTCCCCGTTAAGTCGACTATCTGTCTAATTACTGTCGTTTGTACCAGATCGCTTGACCATCTAAGAGAAAAAAATTACGCAGTCCACGTACATGCTCTCATTTCCATTCTGTTATGAAACTCATAGATATTTCACGTCTTTCTGTCATCATGTTTAATGCACAAGGCTCCTTGGTGCTGGAAATAACTAGCGTTTGACGAGAGATGACATTTCTTAGTGTTGCAAGTTCAGATTAGTCTAATTTCCGCGTTTTCTGTCGTTTTGGCGAATAGAGACGCGTTCTTAAAGCGTCCGAAGTTAATCTGGAGATTAAATTAACCATCAATTTCAGCATAGTCTTGGTTTATGCTGATTTTATTCCTTGTCAACTTTTTTTTTTCTCTCAGAGTGACCGAGAACAACTGGAAATGGCGCGGTTAATATTAGTAGCTCTAGACCTATGTTGAATATTGATCCACAGACTCTCTATATTTTTTGTCTTTGCTGGTGACATGACTGGCAACTCAGAAAGTAAGAAGGTGCAGAATGCATTTGTATTGCATATAATCTCTACCCAAAATGCAGAGCCATACTGCTACCTGTCTCAACAGACCCCAAAGCAGATCAGCAATTAGGCCTAGTTACGTAATCAAGTGGGCTATGAGACCTGTCTCCAATCAGACCAGGACTTTTATTAATGAGATGATGATATAGCAGAGTGATCGAGGGCGTATTAACTTTGCAAAGGTAACGTTCTGCATTTTGTGGTTCTTGGTGTGACCGAATTCAAGCCATCTTTTCAGCAGTTATGCCCATAACAGAGCTACAGGCCTAGTACTAATAAGCATTTTTAATCATTTATATAATGTAGCATGTACAATACTAATAAATATTGAGATATCAAATCTCCCAAAGCTGGAAGAGCAAGAAATAACAACTAAAAACCTTCGGAAATAATCGTGGCTTCAAAATCAAAATAGAGATCTTTAGTTTTTTTTTTGGGGGGTGGGGGGTGGGTGGCCGAGGGATGGGGAGAGCTATCAGTGATAATGAACACCCTGACATGGCGACATCTGATATTTCCTGATTACAATATATTTTTGAGTTCCACTTCAGCAGTGATGCAGATACAATAAGCGTCTCATGACTGACAGAAAACCTGTAGCTGAATTGTTACAGGACTGAGACCAAACCAGAGTAAAAACAGAAGTTACAGTAGTTAGGAATAAGAATATACCACTCAAGAAAATCTGCATACAAATAAAATTTCAGCCATTGTTAATTCTGTTGGCTATGTTTGGTGGCCTGAGTACACAGGTCCACAAAAGCCTCCCCGGTTCTTATCAAATCTTACCAGACTAATATGTCGCCTAGGTTAAGGGACGTGCTGGTATAAGGCCTTTATAATACGATAAACATACCATATAATGAAGGGCAACCTCTAACTATGCTATAGGACTAATTGTTGCTGAGAGACCTTTAATGATTCACATGGTATAAGATATCAAAAACTGTTAAATCTCACGTACTTAAAGTTTATCAACACCCTGACACTGCTACTTCTGATATAAGACGATTAAAACCTATAATCGAAAGACATTTCTGAAATGATATAGATATGTCTCTATAAGGGTTTCATGACTGTCTGAACTGCAGAATTGAAAACAGTCCAGTGGCTTCACTTAAAAACTTTTATCTTTTTTATGTGTTGCATGACCCGGTATACTTAAACAACTTCCGGAAATCCTTTTAAAGTATAATAATTGCCGAGACGTTTCCATAGCAACGCCTAAAATACACAAAACACGTTCATGTCTGTGATTATTTGCATCTCTTAAAAATTGGGTTAAGCTCGTCTCCAACGTATATCTACTTCATTATGGCTCCTCCCACTTTCCGAGCCTCATCTCTGTACTTTATTTTTTTATAAGTTTCAAGTTTTAGCCTGCTTCTTTCCTTCGTTTTTTATACATAAAATGTATAAAATTGTTTGTCGGTTTTGTTACATTATTCAAACGTTGCCTCTCTTATCTGGATCGGTGGGAGAATGTCTATATAGGTCTAAGCAACGTCTATAGAATACCTTTGGGTCTAACGATTTTCCAAAGCTGCGACATTTACCGCTGACATTTTGGAAAGCCTGAAGATGACACAGTAACCTTTTTTCTCGCCCTTTCTTTCATTCTCTGGCTACGTAACACAATGACCATACAAGATTTTTTTTTTATTTGTGCAACGTAAGCAAGGTTGGGTAAGTCACAATCAAATAGTACTAATTAATGGTAACTATAGTTTGGCTTCTATACCGAAGACTTTGGGCAACCACTAAAAACACGAGCTACAGTTTAGATAACCATATATTAGAAGGATTGCCTCACATATAATTTTAATTTGTGTCCATTTATAAATGATTTTTTGTCATTTTATATTTGGATAGTTCCTATTTATTGCATAATGTTCACAAGGGCAAAATAACATACATAATGGGGCAAAACGTCTATTAAATTAGACAGCACAATATTTCAATTCTTTGCTGTCAAAATATATGTATATATGATTGATTTTCACCGGAAAACTTTGGTTAACTGACTTTGCAATGATATTAAGTTTAAACAAGTTGCATGCCAACTATTCATGTATTTAAACATGAGGAAACATACAAAAACAGAGTATGAACCGTATCGAATACTTTTTCAACATCTCTTTTGATTGGTCAGTTAAAAGGTAATGTTCATCCTACGATGCTCATTTTTGACGTTTTTTAAGACTGAATTGTTTATTCTGGTGAGGGAAATTAAATAACACAAAGCAACGCAGTTAAGAACAGCATGGCTAACTGAAGTAAACCAGGAAAAAGTATGTCTACAATTTGCCATCAAATATATATATAGTACGTACGAAGATCATAAGTTTTTTTGAACCGTGAGAAAACACAGGTATGTTGCTAAATATTAGAATTCTATGTGCATAATATCGACTTTCATTTTTTATATATATTATTATTATTATCACATGATCCGTAACCATCATAGTACATGCATAGACTATGGCTACCCCTAGGTAGAAACTTGTCGACTTCGAATATTATTACACCAGCCAATCCAGGTCTCAGAAAACACCTCCTCATTACATGTATCAAATTACGCGTAATAATGATGCCGTTATAAATAAACAGAGGTCCCACCGAGACTCGAACTCGGATCGCTGGATTCAAAGTCCAGAGTGCTAACCATTACACCATGGGACCTTGGTACTACGAGGTGGCAACATTGCCGGCCCGTTTGTTGACAACGTCTCGACTGCTGGCTTCCTTTGTGATTCGCGAAGTTTATTGTATTAAAATTAACTGTATTTTCGTCGTATATAAGTACAGTTAGTTAGATTAACGTGTATTTTGTTATTATTAAGGCTTTTGATCTCATTTAATGCTGGAATGAAGCGTTATTAAATACAATTAGTGTATTCGTAAGTAGAATGGTACTTTTCGGACGCAGTCACCTGTCTGCCATAGTGCTTGAACGCAGATGTGTTCTCTACACATTTTAGTACTAACTTGAACTCTTATAGTTTCGTTTTCCTATAACAGATGTATATTTTTGCCAAATAATAAATTGAATGTCGTATTCTGATTAAGGCTTATAACATGGGTAGTAGTTAATATAATAGACAATTAAAAACATAAATAAAAAAGTTAAAACATTGTCTAAAACACGCCCTCGCTGTCCAAAAGAAAAAAATGGATTCATTTTAAATTCACGGATATTCATTTTGCCCACAGTACCACCGAATTCTCCACCCGCGCTGAAATCCATTAAAATTAGACAATAAAACTTTTGAAATATTTCCTGGATAGACTGATAAATCTAAGACAAACAAATAAATGAGTGATAAACGGACACAGAGTGTCTGTTCAAAACATTGCGAAATTAACAGATGTTCTCGAAATACAGTAATTTAAAAAGAGCAGATAATCTACACCTGTTTCATATCCCCAATGTTCGCTTTAACGAAAGGACGTTAACAAATAAGATAAAAAAAAAAAGTGTTAGACGAATGCCAGCAGTTTCTCCTATTAAAATAAATATCTTTTAGAGCTAAAAGATTTTTTTAAACGCTGATAAATTCTGAAACTGTGAAAGCTTCCACGCTATCACTTGCTTCATGTAGCTACAATGAAAGTTCACCAGCAGTGCGTCAAACCACCTTGAATTAACTGCATCACTGACCTATATATATCCTAGGCAGGTTATAACACAGTAGTGAGGCAGCCAGTACACGGGTACTCTGAAATGTGGGTTAGTTTCTCAAAGTTATTATTAATTAGCTTGTCTCCACCATTCCAAATAGGGATGGTTTTTTATATTTTATTTATTTATTTATTTATTTATATTTTGCTCACTTCATTCGCTATTTTCCCAAAACAATGGCTCCTGATGTCAGACTTGATTTTTGTTTTCTAACAGAGAGAGAGAAGAGAGAGAGAGAGAGGAGAAGAGAGACGAGAGAGAAGAGAGAGAGAGAACTATGCAATACTAGGCGACGAATGAAGACAGAATGGCAGGGACAGAGAGGAGGTGGGTGGTAATATAACTATGGAACGTTTCATATGTCGTTGTTTCGATACCAGAGAGAGAGAGAGAGAGAGAGAGAGAGAGAGAGAGAGAGAGAGAGAGAGAGAGACTGTCAATCCTAAGAACCCTTATACGACCTTAATGTCAATCAGTCAATCAGACTCATTCTTCAGTCTTCACCAAAGAGAATGATCGAGTCAGATCGAACTGGTATTTCACGACAAAAACGAGGACACCTCTAACTCTGGAATTTTCACAATCTGGGGAACATGTGGGTTGGAGTCCTTACCTTCTAACACCTCTTGCATACCATTGAGAGAGAGAGAGAGAGAGAGAGAGAGAGAGAGAGAGAGAGAGAGAGAGAGAGAGAGAATTAATATATTTTACAACAATAACATCTAGCCTACGTATTGGTCCAACCCCAGACCTCTGATAATTACGACAGGTGTATATAATTCATGTTCAATTCGACCCCTCCCCCTATCCCCACATGTCTGAATCTCCAAATAACATTTCTCTCTAGGTTCTAGAGGGGTAATCTATCAATGTGTCTGTCTAGAATCGAGTAGATAACCAGATAACCGTAATAAAGATATTGGTTTGCAAGGATTAGGTACGTAGATTCAAGACTTAGACTTGGCACGTCAATATGCAGGATTTATTGCAGGTATTTTTTTTTTATGGGACACTGTGTTGATAAACTGAAGTAATGTGTGATAGACGCGTTGAAAAATTTATATATATTGCAATCTTACGTCCATCATTATTCGAAGCCAAGTAATAGATGAAAGTCCACCTGATAAAAAGCTGAAAGTATACGAACTGCTTTTAGAGAAATGTCACGTAGAAGGGCAAAAGACAAGCCATAACAATAAAGCTGTTTACAAACTCTTGTCATAGTTTCATAGGGCATTTTGACAAGGAGAATATGCTATTGCATATTACTGACTGACGTTAATATATTCCCTGAAGGTCTGAAAATAAAAAAAACTAAATAGAGAGAGACTCCGTTTTGAAACTACGCCCATTTGGAAAGTTATCCAGACGTGCGTGCAAAGCTTAAAGGTTTGATAATAATCACCTATTTTCATCCTGGTGGTTGATGGTTGTTCACGTATACCCAAAGTCCTGAGACTTTTTTTTTTTTTGAATGGTAGGCAAGTAATCATCTGATTTATCTCGTTTTCTCTCTGTTGGGCTTTTTTTTTTTTTATTTATTCGTCGGCACTGAGTAAGGGCCCACAAAATGTCAGTGTCCATTTACATTTGGAGAGAGAGAGAGAGAGAGAGAGAGAGAGAGGGGAGGGGGCGGGGGGGGGTTGCTAAATGGTATCAAACATATAGGAGCCAATTCGTGCCCCAAATGCCCACACATACGAGCAACCGACTCAAACCAGTTCGAACAATGTTGGAGTGTGGGCGAGACCAAGAACTTCGAGTCATACACGTATTCATCCATGATGCAGAGAGTGGCCATTATGGGTAGGTCATTTTAATTTACAGAAAACGTTTTATTTTATTTATTTTTTTATTTACTTTTTTCTTTTTTGCAAAGATGGCGTCTTCAGAGTCCAACCTTCTTTTTCTCCTCTACTTATGTTGGAATTCGAAGACGATATCTAACTCAGAGGCCAAGCGGTGGGACATCCGAGGTCACTCGAGGATGCAGATAATGCCCAAACGATTCCATTATACCCACATAAATCAATCGATATTTATATCAATGAACTAATCTTTGAGACCAGCAATTGAAAATGGGTCACGATACCCCATGAAAAAGGGGGTTATGGCGTGCCCCAGTATTAAGGTGCCAATAGATCATCAATCACCTGGAGATCTGAGAATTACCTCTAAGAAGTTCGTAGAGCTGACTAATACCCCCACAGTTATTGTTGCAAGCATGGTACTACTACTATCAAGTTATACTTCCTCTCTCGTAGACCTACAGCGACGCCAGTACAAAAGAAAACGAAATGTATCAATAAATACAGTTACCCCAAATATCATAAATTCTGCTTTAGGCCATGCTCTATTCCTCTACGAGAT
>NC_087224.1:6422964-6427964 GCF_015104395.2 Macrobrachium nipponense
CTTGGAAGGTGGTCATTCTCCCAACTACGAATTGCAAAGCATTAATAGTCGCCCTTCACCCTGCCATTAATAAGAATACCATGTTGGGAATTTCCACTACGCCTACGCGCGCCATCTATGGGGATTCTTGAGAACCCACCTTAACCTTCAAGAATCAAACCCGTCAGCCATTATACTATTGCCAGTTCGCATTCCGGGTCACCTATCTCGAATAGGTCATTGGTACGAAGGACGTAAGGAAATAAAATCAGATGGGCACTGTGGGGTCAAAATGCCCAGTTCCCTGGCATAGCTCATGCCCTATTAGGACTCCCACGGCATATGGATTATCATCGACTGGGCGAATACCAATTACCAATTCGCCAGCCATGATGGGAGCCGATTTACATTGTGTGTTGAAAGACAGCTCTCTCTCTCTCTCTCTCTCTAACACACACACACATTTATCTTTCTTGTTCTTTATTCTATTCATCGTAAGAACGATTGTTTACACAGTTTCAGAAGACTGCGACCATGATCTCCTGGAACAAAAGCCATGAATTTCGTTATTGGAACATTCAGCTGTGAGATGATGCCATTAATTTGGATAATAATTCATTTGATTATATATATATATATATATATATATATATATGTATATAATATATATATATATATATATATATACATATATATATATATATATATATATATACAATATACACCCCACCCATCCACTAAACTGAAGCAAGATCCTCATAAAAATTAACACATACACGAACCTAAACTCACACACACAAACACGAACGAATTCATCAAATTCCTCCAAACTTAATTTCGCAATTGCTTTAACTTAGGGTTTCCCAGCTTTCATATCACCACGAAAATATGAATAAATGAACGCCGCTGATAACGGGGTGGATAAGATCACGGAAAGCAATCTTCTAGATTAAAAACTAATCTCCTTTTTTATTTCTGTAACCGTTTGGAACGTAATATCCCAACCGATTGATTAGGTAGATGGTGCGCTTATGTTTTGGGGAACTTTCCGCTGTAAAATAAAAGAAAAAACATATGGAAGCATCCACTCTGATGTTATAGGGAACTTTCCACTTTGTTTTATGGGTACAGTTAGTTAAAAAAAAATTATATGAATCATATAATATCCAGAAATTTAGTTCGGAGAGGTGATGAGTCTAGCGTCAGATTTCAAACACTTCGAGACCGTTATGGCGTAGCGAAGTAGGATTAACATTTACTTTAATCTCTCGTCTTTGCTTTCCATAAGGTCGTATCATTATCCCAATGGCAGGTTGAACTCTTATAGTTCTTTAGGTATTGGCTGGTTTAAAATTAAACCAGCAAAATGCCCGTTAGACTTACATATAAACACCATACAATGAATGACTCTCTCGAAACAGGTTTGGCAGAGCAGGTGCAAACTCGTTGCCCCATTATCTTTTGTTTTAACGTAAATTTCAGGTTTAAAACGATAATATCTAAATTCGTGTAGTTTTAATGTAAGTTTTACATTAATGGCTATATATTAGAAAGCTTTCCACTTGAATAGGCGCTTATGAGGCACATGATTTTATCATCACTACGAGGAGTTTGGCAACACCCGAGTAATCTGACATTGAATATTAAAACTATGACAAAGTTACGAAATTGAACGCTTGGCGGGAAGACAAATGGTAAAAATGGAAGAAAGCAGTACAAATAGGCGATTAAAAAGCCCCCACACACCCCACAAAAAAAAAAAAAAAAAAAAAAATATGATACACATAGGCCTATTGGTTGGCTATAGCACCCATATGGAAACTAGAACTTCCTTCTCGAACCAGATAAACAAAATCGAAAAATGATTAGATTTACGTCAATTTAAGCAATTCTCCAGGGTATTATACCAAAGTACGACTCATGCATAAACGATGATGAGTGAAATGACTCGATATGATAATGAACCAATGATAATGACGGCTATGAATTACAAACAGGCCTATAGGTTGGTTGGTATACCCTTACGGGACTAGACTTAACTGGTAGAACCAGTTAAAAAAAAGTAATTATCATCAGAATTATGTGATTCTAGATAATTCTTCACAGTATAATACCAAAGCATGACTCATACACGAGTAATGATGAAGTACAATGATATAATGCGTGAGCTTTGGTTATCAAAAAAGTGTTATAATAAATGGCGCAGTTGCTGATAAGAATTTTAATAAAGGAATTAATCCGAAAATAAATAAACTTGATATCAATAAAAAAAACTAACAAATACACTTATTTATACAAATATTTATATTAGTTAATATCACTAAAAATACTTATAGTGTCAGTTAATATAAATAAAATACGTATATATAATGTATTTAATATCAATACAAAAACTTATATTGACAATTCATATTAAAAATACTTCTAATGAGAGTTAATATCAATAAAATACTTATAATGACAGACCATATTAATAAAAATACTTATGACAGTTCATATTAATAAAATACTTATAATGACAATTCACATTAATAAAAACACTTTAATGGCAGTCAATATTAGTAAAATACTTATAAATCTTTATAATATTAAGAAAAATATTCGATATTTAATATTAACCAGAAATTAATCTAAAACGAAGTAATTATTAAGCAAAAAATACTGATTTTAATATAAGAAGAAAAATATTCGATATTTAATATTAACCAGAAATTAATTTAACGACAGTTAATATTAAGCAAAAAATACTTGATTTTAATATTAATGAAGATACTTATCACCACAATATAATGAAAAATATTTATAACTTTTAATAATGGAATTACTCGGGAACTCAAGTCTACTTATAAGGAAGGTTAGTACTGATGATAAAGTAACCAGAACGAATTTAACATAAGTAAAAAGTACTTTTAATAGGTCAATATCAATAAAACTACTTAGAAATATAGTTTCAACATTCACTTTTGACTCCCTGAGCAGCTTGTATAGTCTCTAGGCCTATAAACCAGTAGGCTATATCATAAGTCTTTATTCTAAGCAGTTCTTTAATGTTCATTTCTTTAAAATCCTTCGTCTTTATTCTTCAACATTTTCGAAGCTTTATGCCTGATGTGAATAAACTTTGTAATGGTTTAGATCGTTAGAACTTCCTAGTTCAAACTTGGCGTCGAGCTGGCTGGCTGGAGACGAAGTCTTGCTTATTTTACTCTATTTGCTGTTTATCTAAGTTTTTTTTCGTTATTTCTCTAAGTTTATTCTTTATTTCACTTCCTTTCCTGAACTGGGTTGCTAATTGCTTTCCCAAATGGGGCAACTGAACTTGTAACATAGGCCTAGTGCTTCGCCTATTAAGGTTGCATTGCAGCTTGGCTCGTAATAATTATAATAATATTTTTTTCCTGCAATATATCGTTTTTATTCAAACAAAAACTATTTTTAAACGACATTCAACGACAGTCTACGAAATACGTTTGTACCACGAATTCGTAAGCGGAACTTCACTCTTAAGACAAAATAATACAATATTTTCTAAAATACCAACGTTAAACTAAAGAGCAGGTCAAGAAAATCTATATATTAAAAAAAAAGCATCTAAACTTCGCTTTAACTAACGTGCGGGGAAGTTTTATGTCAAAAAAAAGAAAAAAAAAATGGCATACTAAGCAACCATTTTTTATTTATTTATTTTCTTATTTATTTATTTTTTGAGGTCGGTAACTCAATTTGGCATTGTCCCAAATCAACGATAATATTCAAGTCTCCCTTGAAACCATACCCTGCCCATCTCTTGCTTAATGCCCATTATGATTCCTTGACCTATAGAAGGGTATATACGGCAGCGAACTCTATGTCCAAATAGACCTCTAGTCTTAATCCAAGACCAATTGGTTGCTTTCATTTTTGGTCTACGTCTTTATATATATAGGTGACAGCAAGAAAGACATCCTATTAACCAACGACGTTAATTAATTCTATATAAAGCAGCAAATATGAAGTGATTTAATCAAAATATCCCTGTAAATTGTGATCATAATTCTGCCATTACTGTACTACTGAAGTGTTTCAGCTTTGTATAATTACGCGTGGAAATCTATCTCTCATTTATCAATGGCGTCTGAGAGATGTCTTAAATGGTCACTTGAACTTTCATAAAACCATAATTCATAAATTGGAACGTCTATTAACTGTAATATCCTTCCAGAAGCTCGCCAGGAACACTGTAAACACACCACTCACACTTCAAAGGTTTGTCTGTCACTACTACCACAATGGCCGACTGTTCCACCATTTATAAGTTGGAGAGACAATCTGATTTTTTTGCCATTTTTGAAAAGTTAATGATTTCTGACGTTTCTTTTTGACAATTTAGTAATTTTAGACGTTTTTATATATATAATTAATGTTCTGGGCGTTTCTCGGCTGAGTCTAACTCATGATTTCCTAAAGCCGAACTTTGGAGTGTGGACGATTTCAGAGACCCCTATACAAGTTTATAGAGCTTTTATTTATATAATAATTAAAGCTTTCAGCGTTTCTTGGCTAGTTCATCCAAATGATTTTATACTGCTTTCGATACACTGGATAATGGCTAATATACCAAACTTTAAGGCATAAAATACCATACTATAAAGCATAATTTGATGTGTAGTCAAATGAGCTTCTGTTTCTAGACTTATAAAGTTACAACGGTCCGGGAGAGCGCTGGTTTCGTAGATGATAAACTAAAAAAATAAGTGTTGACGTTAATTAGCTTCTACAAAATCACAAATTCTAACAGGAAATCGTACATTTAACCGAAAACAATACAATTATGAAGGATATTAGCACAAATTAGAGTTCTGGAGCTTATATATTTTAGTACTATATGCGATCCCGAGTTGCTATGATTATGGAAAACAATGTATAAACCATATTCATCCATTTGACAAAGAATATCTACCTTACTAAGGAAATTACTAAGGAAACTATGAAATCTAAGTCAATACGGAGTGTCGCGCTTGAAGAACCATATTAGGACCAGC
>NC_087224.1:6432964-6473923 GCF_015104395.2 Macrobrachium nipponense
ATATATCTGTAAAAAAAATATTTCTACAAATATATTTCGCCTGGATAAACAAGAATATATCTATATTATATATATATATATATATATATATATATATATATATATATGAGGCTTGAGTCAATTGTCAGAAGTATAAAGAAGTTATAAAATTTTAATGCCATGCAAACGAACATTATCATTATAATTAAATTATATTATATTATTAATTATTATTATATTCTTATATTATTATTATTATTATACTTATTATTATAGAATGGAAAAAGTAAATCCACAATAATATGTCTGATCTTGTTATTTAAAAATACAAAGCAGAAAGCTTCGAAGACCTGTACGGTTCTTTCCTTGTCAATCAGATTGACAAGGAGGACCGTGCAGGTCTTCGAAAGCTTTCTGCTTTGTATTTTAAATAACAAGATCAGACATATTATTTGGTGGATTTACTTTCCGTTTTTCTTTATTTTTTTGACTCATGTGATTATGAGGTTATTTTGATTTTATTATTATTATTATTATTCATTATTATTATTTTATTATTATTTTATTTCAGACATATAACTGACGGGGGAGTAAAAGCAGACACAGTGAAATTACTACAATTATCACAATTACACGGCTATGCAATATTCAATACTGGGCATATGAAAATAATAATAAAAAAAAAAAAAGCCAAATGGCTATTTTTTATGAATCTGGTCGATATTGACATATGTCAATGATGTAGCAAGAGACTGAGACGGGATAGGAGAAAGTAGAAATAAAAAGAAAATAGAAACAAATAAATAACAATAATATATTTAAAAACCAAAAAAATAGTGACAATAGATTTAAAAATAAATTAATTAATAAATTTTGGATCTATCACAAACTCTAACACTTCCAAGAAAAACCACTTTTGATAATCGTGTATGAGATAGACAGCTACATGTGTGGATAGCGAGAGAGAGAGAGAGAGAGAGAGAGAGAGAGACCATTACCTTACCTTACAGACCTTACATCTTGTTCGGGTTGCCCCAGGTCCCTCAGTGTGAGGCACCTCTAATGTCTACCAGAGAGTTGCTAGTACATCTTCCGGTATATTTTGCATCTTCCAATCTTGGATGGTCTGGATGCTAGTTTAGATATTTGTCGAGCTTATTCTTAAACACATCTACGCTCACTCCTGATATATTCCTCAGATGAGCTGGCAACGCATTGAATAGACGCTGCATTATCGATGCTGGTGCGTAGTGGATTAATGTCCTGTGTGCTTTCCTTATTTTCCTGGTATATTTTTGGGCACTATTAATCTACCTCTGCTTGCTCTTTCTGATATTTTTAGTTCCATGATATTTTCTGCTATTCCTTCTATCTGTTTCCATGCCTGAATTATCAGTAGCGTTCTCTTCTCCTTTCCAGACTATATAATTTTAAGAATTGTAGTCTTTCCCAGTAGTCTAGGTCCTTAACTTCTTCTATTCTAGCTGTAAAGGACCTTTGTACACTCTCTATTTGTGGCAATATCCTTTTGATAGTGTGGGTACCATATCATATTGCAATATTCAAGTGGACTACGAACATATGTTTTATAAAGCATAATCATGTGTTCAGCTTTTCTTGTTTTGAAGTGCCGTAACAACATTCCCATTTTTGCTTTCATTTTGCCAACAGAGTTGCTATTTGATCATTGCATAACATGTTCCTATTCATCATCACACCAAGGTCTTTAACTGCTTTCCTTATTTGTGATGGTCTCATTATTAGGTCCCTTATATGCATATAGCTTTCTTTCTCTCTCCATAATTTATTGATTCAAATTTATCAGAGTTAAATACCATCCTATTTACCTCTGCCCAATCATATACTTTGTTAAGGTCTCTTTGTAGAGCGTTCCTATCTTCATCACAAGTAATTTCTCTACTATTCTTGTGTCATCTGCGAAAACTACTCACTACCGAATCCTTAACATTATTGTCTATGTCTTCAATCATAATAACAAACAGTATTGCAGCTAACACCGTACCTTGCGGCACACCGGATATTTACCTTGGCTTCATCCGATTTCTCGTCGTTGCAATAACTATGTTTTCTGTTGTGTAAAAATTCCTTTTAACCATCTTCCTACTTTATCCACGATATTGTGTTTTCTAATTTCTTCGCTAATATATTATGGTCTACTTTATCAAAAGCTTTTGCAAAGTCTAAATAAAAACCACATCTGTTTCATTCCGCTTTTCATATTTTTGAATATGTTTTCACGGTGGACTAACAGTTGGGTTTGTTTTGTACTTTTTCCGGGTACGAAACCATGTTGTCCTTTATTAAACAAATTATCATTAAATGTTTCATAATATTTTTCTTCATTACCCTTTCATACACTTCAATTATAGTGATGTTAGACTCACAGGCCTATAATTACTTGCCTCTAGTCTTGATCCACTTTTTGAAAGTAGGGTAATATACGCTAATTGTGCTCATCATATATCTTGCCTGTATCTACACTTGTCTTAATAATATTGCAAGTGGCTTTGCGATAGAATGAACTTACTTTCTTTAACAAAATAGCAGGAATTCCATCAGGCCTGCAGCAGCTCCATTTTTAATTTCATTAATAGCCTGCACAATATCAGCTTCATTAATATCTATGTCAGCTAAATATTCACTATTTTCATCCCTTACTTCTATATCATTATCTCAATTATCTATTCTAGGGGTGAATTCTCTCTTATATCGTTCTGCCAGTATGTGCAAATTCCTTTTTTTCATTCGTTAATTCTCCCTTTCAATTCTCAGAGGGCCTATTTCTATTCTTCTTTTATTCATCTTCTTCGCATATGAGTATAATAGTTTGGGGTTTTGCTTGATATTTAATAGGGTTTTTTCTTCCAAGTCCCGTTTTTCATTTTCTTTTGATTGTATAATCTTTTTTTTCTGCATTTCTATCTTACTTTTTAGTTCTATAACTTTCCATGCATTTTTTTCTTTTGCAAGACCTTTTTCCACTTTCTGATTTTCTGGAACAAGATTCTTCGTCTCTTGGTATGCATGAATGATGTTTACTTTTCTTCTTCGGTATATATTTTTCCACTATTATCTCCAATATTTTATATAATATCTCCGTATTTACCTTATGTCATCACTTACGAAAAGTTATCCCAATCTTTGTTTAATTCTTCATTAATTTCGACCATTTTATATTTTTCTTTTACTGTAGAAGTTTGATTTTCCATATCCTTCCCACTTTTTCATTTCTTGCTTATCTCTATTTTCACTTGCTTTGGAATGAACTGTTAATTCTATGACATTATGGTCTGAAAATACTCGCATTATAAACTATATTCTTAACATAATTCATCTCGTTCACAAATACTAGGTCTAAAGTATTTTGCTTTCTTGTTGGCAGGTGATTTTTATTTGTTGAATGTTGTATTCTAGTAGCATATCTAATAGCTTTTCAAATTGCCTCTTATCTTCTGCACTACTATACTCTCTTTTTTATATGTATAAGTACAACCACAATCTCCTATTCGTCTTTCCATTCTACGAAAGGAAAGTTGAGTCACCAGATAGGAGAATAGTCCAGTCCTTGTGATTTCTACATATATCATCCAATTTTTCAATTATTAAGTCAAACTCTTTAGTATTAGAGGTCTATATATTACTATGTTCATCAATTTTTCAGATTCAAATTCTACCGCTATTAGTTCACATTCTGAGTTACTATATTCTCATATATTTTTTCCTTGTTTTTTGTCTTTCCATATATTGCGGTTCCCCCTTGATTCCTATTTTTTCTATCTGATCTATAAGTTTGGAACCCTTTTATTTGATCATCATTCCCAGTCTCTTGGGAATACCAGGTTTACACTTATATTCATATATCTATTTTCTTTTCATTTTGGGTTAGTTCTTCTAAGTACTCTATTTTTCTTTTGAGTTACTCGTAACTAAACCCTGCGCATTCATCACTATGATGGTTTGCGGTGTTTTCTCCTTCATTTAATACTGATAGTAATAAGATTTTCCCATGTCTCTTTCCTGTTCTGGTATGTGTTCTTTTTTTTTCATTTCCAGAAATTCTGACATTAAAAAATCCAACTTTTCCATATATGTGATCTTCCTTCATCATAATTATTCATTTTTGTGTCTGATCTGCAATTTTCTCCGTTTCTGCAATATCCTCTTGCATAATAAATACAGTTATATCTCTTGAGTAGAATTTCGGAGCTGATGCTTTGAAATTCTTTGCTGACACCTCTGCATATCTCATTGGTGGTTTGCTTTTTCTCTTTTACCTGATATTCTTGAGAGAGAGACGCGGCCGATATAAGCATAAAAGCGACAAATAGCGGTGTTCCCACAAGGAGAGGAGTATGGACCGATATAGTTTCGTAAGACAGGCCCAAATACTAATGGTTGATCGGATGGGATATCTCTCTCTCTCTCTCTCTCTCTCTCTCTCTCTCTCTCTCTCTCTCTCTCCTTAGATAGTAAAAAAAAATTTTTTGTACTCTATTGCTAGACTTTTGCATCAAATAGCATTTCTTTGTGAAAAATTTGTGTCTAGCATGCTAACATGTTTTGGCAGACTAAATGATAACATTCTAGACAATGCTTATCACGACCTAGACAAGATGTGCCACTCATCTAGACCAAATTTGCCACTGAACTAGACAAAATTTGGTATCTAGTCTAAGATTGGTCACCAATTCAGAAAAAAAATAGACTAGACAAAATGAGCCACTAACCTAGACACAACTTGCAATGATCTAGACAAAATTTGGCCCAGAGTCCAAAATGGCCCACTGCCAAAAAAAAGTTAGGCTGGACATAACAAACCACTGACCTAGCAAGCATTTGCATTTGATCTAAAAAAGAATTTGTCTTCTAGTCCAAAATAGGCCACTAACGTAAAAAAATAAAAAAAATAAATAAATAAATAAAATACAATGGCACTTGATGCCAAGAGTGCCACAAAAATCATAAAAAAAAATCTTTTATCCACGTCACTTAAGATACATTCGTGTGACGTCACTCCAGGTGGAGACTCACTCGAATGCCCAAGTAGACATTATACTCGTAGGAACAAATGGTGAGCTGAATGCTGAGAATCGCCTGTCTGAGGGTATATATACCTATGGGGAACTCGAGTCACGTTCCACGGTAGACAGTGGGAGGACAATATTCACGTCGCGTCCGGGGAATGATTAATTTGAAAGTGTTATTCAGGGAATAACTCTCTTTCTCTCTCTCTCTCTCTCTCTCTCTCTCTTTGTATGCTCTCTTTCCAGAGTGTCGATCGATTGAACTATGTGTATGTACTGTATACAGAGTATATATGTATATATATATATATATACTATATACACTATATATATATACTATATGCATTTAGTTTAGCCCTACGTAATACCAAAACAAAACTCAGCTACTATGTATTCCCCACATCTGTATTTAACACACACACACACCAGTACCTATACTATAGGGAGCAGGGTAGTACTCATAGGGGTGGAGTTGGGTTAGGTACCGTAATCCTCTAATAATTACGGGGCAATGACACTCAACCCTCATTAACCCCGGGAATGAAATAATTACCACATGATTGCCAAAAACAACTTCACACCCCCCCGGGTCTCTCTGTGCTTGCTTGCATGCACGCAAGCAGGAATTCTTGTGTCTCGAGAGGATGAAGAAGATTGTTGCTTTAAAAGCAGTGAAATCATAATGCTTTTTTAATTTTTACAATTTATGTTGATGTTTTTGTGTTTTTGTGCGTTTTTTTTATTTCCCTGAGTAATGATGATAAAATTAATAATAAAAATAATAATAGCCTGGAACCGCTTAGCACAAAAGCAAGCACATCCGCCCAGTTTGCACCAATATTCCCGCCAAACACTTGTACTAAACAACTTAGTAAACAGCGAGATAAGATGTGCGGCGCCCAACAAGGTCTGAATTGCTATTAATCCTTAAATTGTTATATAATTGTCACCTGTGTCTGTCTGTTTCTAAGATATGAAGGTTTTTATAGATGGATTATTGCGAAATGTTTTGAAGCGTTAGACCTATAGGCCTATACTTGAGAATAAATATATATATATATATATATATATATATATATATATATATATATATATATATCTATATATATATATATTATATATATATTCTCTCTCTAGGAAAGAGTGCCTGCAGAAGACAGCAATACGAGAGTGATTTATTCCGTTTCTACGAAATCTTTTGAAGAAAGTAGCTTAGAGGTCGACTCATTCGTCTGGCTTAGTGGAGGAGGTTGCGTTCAGCTAACTCAAAAAAAAGTTGCCTAAAACGCGTTTTCGTCACCACCGGTTTGTCCACAGATGATCTCAGACGTTCTACGAAATGAAGGCGAGACGGGGAGATATATTTCGATAAATGCTAAGATTATTATTCTTATTATTATTATTGGAGGGAACATATATTACTGTCCCGTGAACAGCAACTGAACGTGGCCTACTCTAAACCATCGATAATTTAAAATAAACCAATAAAAAAAATCTGTTTACTTTCATAGAGCGCTAATCACCCATCAGGGGGAACGGTTGTTAATTGAATAATAATGAAAATGAATTAAAAACAATGAATAATGAATGATAATATATATAATAAACATCCGTTAGTCCACAACAGTAAATCATCACGCACTTGGCATCCCCCGCGGTGCCAAGCGCTTTATTTCCTCGTAAAAGGAGTCATATTGCTGTGCAACTACAAATCCTGGGTAGTCCTTGGCATTGCGCTTTATCCTATGTGCCCTAAATGCCCTGGGCACGTCCGATGCCCGGGGTATTACTCCCACATTCGAGCGAATTTCGTAAACAGTTCCAGTGAAGATGAATGTAGTGTGGGGTCATAGAGGTACGATAATTAATTTTGTTTGCGTCAAAGATAAAAGATGTTCGATATATATATATATATATATATATATATATATATATATATATATATAAGCTGTAATAATGCACTTGGTAGATAGACGGCTTTGGTGGTGAAAACCTGCTCTGGAAAGGGCATAGGCCTAGCAACCGCATCCCAAAATATTTGATACTACTACTACTACTACTACTACTACTACTACTACTACTACTAATAATAATAATAATATGTATGCAAATGCTTTTAAGTTCATTGAGAGAGAGAGAGAAGAGAGAGAGAGAGAGAGAGGGATAATATTCACTGTTTTGGGTCAATAATGAACCAACGTCTAATTAGAAACTAGGCATAGCCACTATCCCACCCGCTCTCTCTCTCCCCCTATCTCTCTCTCGCCCTATCTCTCTCTCCCAATCAATTCAGTCGCAATGAGACCATAATATCAATAATGCAGATAATTATTTTCAGAGGTGGTCGAGCGTAGGCCTATTTGATCAGTAATTACAATAATCATTACGATCTCTGGAACCATTTATTCGTGAGGAAAACGGTTTGCGTTGAATAATTAATAATAATTAATAATAATAATTCATGGGAAAGCAGGTTGCTTGAGTATTTAGTTCTAAGGAAAGATGCTCATCTGGTCTACATTCGTATTATAGTGAGACTAATTTTAGAGCCAAAATTGAAGTAAAATATTAAATTACGAATTTTTGATCAAAACAGCGGGCATCCCCATCCGTTCTCTTGCGTCAAGGAACACCCTGTGGCCAAGGTAAACCCTTTAAGATACTTCGTTTAAATTATATGAAAGCTATTCGAGAGAACTTGAGGAATTATCCTAGTTACGCCTACCGGGATTTTCACAATCTCGGTTCAACAGGAAATTGATGTGATTAGACCAGAGAGGAATTTTTATCATACTTCGTTCAAATTTAGCGTTACGGACACAAATTCCGGTCAGCCGGTTCATCAGAATTCGAGCCGTAATCTTATCTTATTGACACAAGTCCTTATTTTTTCTCTAGATAGTAATATTGTTATGAAGATATGTGTGTGTGTACCAATGGCCGAGGTAGCAAGCGTTGCCAAATTAATATTTATGTTGATCTCACGTGGGCAACATTTGATGCCGGGTTATGGGGGGGGGGGCAGTTGCCAGGCATATATGCATATATTTTATTAGCGTTAAGGTGTCATTTGTATCAGTAAAATACGAGTGATAATGAGTATAACCCAAATATTTTTATACACGACATTTCAATACAGCTAATTCGGAATAGAAGCCGACCGCATCTTTTCACGAGACTTTATTGCCAGGCGTCTGATTCGAGGGTAGTTGACGGAAAAAGTTACATGGGCGGCGATTTTGTCGAAAAATGTGCGTTATGCCTTGACGAAAGTTAAAGAACAATGATGGTAATGACATTTATGAATTATTTCAGTGTAATTATAGGTTTATTTGTGCGTATATGGGCGGGTAATGGCGTCCAAAACGAGCCACCCCGTCGCCGCGCGGAGAGTGTTGGAACGCCGCAGCGAAGCATTAAAAGAGCGACGCTTCGCGTCGTCTGCAGTCAGTCGTCACCATGAGTAAGGAGGGGATTGATACGATCGAGCTGGAGTCCTCGCGGATGGCCGCCTCCTCGGGCGCCCACGACGGCGACGAGGCGCACCTGTCGCCCACGACGCACTCCAACAGGTCAAACAGCGTGTACGAGACCCGGTACCAGAAGTCCCTGCGGCACTACCTGACGCGGGAAGCGCTGCCGAAGGAGTCTCACTACAGGAACTTGAACTCCATCGTGGACGGGTCAGCTAGGCCCACGTTGGACGATCTCCACAATAACACCTACAGGGAGCAACAGGTCAGTTTTCGGGGGTCAGAGGTCAGTTTATTTTAGGGGGGGCGGAGGTGGGCCAAAAGATGTCAAATGACGCAATGGATTAGGTAATAAGCGTCAAAGGAAGTAGTGTTTTTATTTACTTTTTATAACATTTTATATACTAAACTTGACAGTTTTCGGGGTCAAAGGTCAGTTTATTTGGGGGGGGGGGCGGTGGGCCAAAAGATGTCAAATTGACAATGGAAATAGTGTTTTATTTTATTTCTTTTATTTATTTCGTATAAACTTGACAGTAGAAACTTCGAGCTACTTTCGTATAAAAACTTTAAATATTTTAATATTTAAAAACTAAAATATTATATTAAAAAACTTGCAGAGAGACGCATTTGTTTATTTATTCATTTGTGTCAGTGCAGACACGTTAGTGTATTTTTTTTTTTAAATAACTTGACAGTCGAAACTTGGTGCTACTTTTGTGTATAAAAACTAAAATATTTATTATATTAAAAAAACTTGCAGAGAAACGGATTTGTTTATTTACTTATTTGTTTATTTACGTATTTATTTATTTTCTTGTTTATGTCCGTGCAAACGCGTGTTTGTTTGTGTGTCCCAGACACGTTGTTTGTGTGCCCCAATCACGGGCATAGTTATGAACAGTCGAGACTTGGAACTGCTTTTGTGTGAAGAAAAAAAAATTATATATTCTTTATACATTATTTATTATAGATTTTTTTATTATTACGAGAGGAAAGTGTGAAATGTTATTGTCCTAATTAGAAAATGTCACTTGGACTTTAATTAATTTATTAAATTTATTTACTATTTTTTTTTATCAGTGAAAATACCCTCGGATAATGTACGACGAAAATATAACTTAATTTCTTTAAGGGAATAATTGAGTGGTAGTGAATATTGTCTTGAATAATTTCGTTTCGTTAAATAATTAAGTTCAATAAGTCAGTTTCGTATAATAATTTCTGTTCGTTAAATAATTCAGTTTCGTAAAACCGGTGGACTTACAATGGAGTAATAAGAGGTTGGATTGACAGTGCAGTGTTTAGACTCTCTCTCTCTCTCTCTCTCTCTCTCTCTCTCTCTCTCTCTCTCTCTCTCTCTCTTGTAGTAATAGTAGGCTTAGCAGTAGAAATGATAGTAGGTTTAGCGTTAGGCCTAGTTTACCAGAATGCAATTCAGTCGGCAGTACTTACTCTCTCTCTCTCTCTCTCTCTCTCTCTCTCTCTCTCTCTAGTAGTAGTAGTAGTAGTACAAGGAATACCTAGTAATTGTAGCGTCAGATAAGGTTTACGAGAATGTAATTCACCCACAACTTAAGACATTTTATCAAATAGGCCTAGAAATCGAAAAGTTTGGTTATATACGTCTTTTAATAAAACTAATTTATATGTTAGTATGCGACCAGATTTATCATTATTATTGTCATTATTATTTATTAATGCTTACCCAAGGCCTAGTCGTTGTTACTATCAGGTATGAGGAAGCATTCAAAATATGGGGTTTCATTAGTGATTAGGCTGATCACGAAAGTTCTGGAAGTTTATTATTAGTCGGTTGATATTTCATAAATTTCTGAATTGATTTTTTTGGGAAACTTTTATATAAATAATGTCGACAGTGAGCCGTGGCATAGTTTATCGGTATCAAGATCGATTTTGAGCCAGAATTTAAAAAAAAAAATGTTCAGTGACGTGTTTGAAGTCATTGAAAGATTTAATTTTTGGTGTTTATTTGTTTTAAAAACAATCGTTAATTATGTCAGTAGCTTAGAAGGACAATAATAAACCAGTTGCATAGATAAATTACTAATTAAATTGATTACTATTTTAGCTCTCGGTGTTAGGATACCAACTGCATCCTTTGTAAATCCACAACATGGAAGTGACTATAGTCGATTCATTTAAGGTAGATTCTTGCGCCTACGAGACGTTTGCTTGGCGGCCTCTGATTGGCTGGTACCTTGGGAGGTAGGCCGCTCGCTCAGTCTCATTATTTTCTAGTGTGGCTTAGAAAACTAGCAATATTATGTTTATATTTCTTTCAATCAACTCACGCTTTCCTCAAGATGGGAAAATTTTGGTCATACTTTGGATTCGGTATTAATTGTACAAAACTAACTCATCTTTTCCTGAAATCAATAAGATAAAACACAAAGGAATTACAACGGGTTAAAAGTGAAAAGAGAAGCATTTAAGTTCTTTATACCTGTTTTTATTTATCATCGGATTTTGCATCATTAACGCGATTAAGATAAAATAAAACTTGTGTTTTCATACAAACAAATTCACCCTGAAACTACCTGGTGCTTTCAGATTTTTTGGATGCGTGTAATATGTGAGGAGAAAAATGAAGAATATGTCTTATTATGTTGCATCAGTAAATGATTCAAGTTTGACGGTATTGCTGAGAGAATGAGATCTGCAAGGCGTCGTCGTTGCGTTTGTCGTCTCAGCGAGAGATTTAAGTTGCCAATTAGCAATATAAAAGGTTGCAGTTTCGACAATATTTACCATGTTATATTATTAAATTTTCTGAAATAATACACAGAATTTCCATTATAACTGTCGAACATTTTAAATCCAATATCATAGTATGTCTGGGCATATCTGATAAGGAAAAAAAAAAAATAATTTATTGATGGATGCATCTGGTATCGTTAGCTCAGACCCATGCGGGCGCGGGGAATTCAATCCAGCAAAGAAGTTGAACTCTGTGGAAAGACGATTTCACACTCTTCAACTCAGCCTCAAACTTTAATCAGGTTGTTTCAAGATATTGTTTCTAATTTTATTTTATGAATATATTTTCAAATGAAAGAGACATCACAGACTTATTGAGTGATATGAAATAATCTTCAGTGAAATAATAAACAACAAATAATCAATTGAGAAAGATAGATTTCCTATCAGGCTGAGTCAAGTACGGCTGCAAAAATAATAAGAAATATTCTTCATTTTCTCATTCACATATTACACGCATCCAAAATCTGAAAGCACCAGCGTATTCAGGGTGAATTTGTTGTACGAAAACACAAGTTTTAATTCATCTTGATCGTATGACTTATTAAAAATCCGATGATAAATACAGGTGTAAAGATTGAAAATTTTTCTCTTCACTTTAACTCGTTGTAATTCCGTTGTGTTTTATCTAATTGGTTTCAGGAAAGATATTTGGTTGTACAATTAATACCGAATCCTTTGGTATGACCAAAACATTTATTATCTTTTGGAAAACGTGAAATAAATGAAGAAATTTAAACATACTGCATGTTTTCTAAGTCACAGACGAAAATAGGACACATGAGCAAGCGTCCTACCTCCCGGTACCAGCCAATCAGAGGGCCGCCAAACAACGTCTCGTACGGCGCAAGTAATCTACCTTAAATGAATCGACTATAGGTATCTACGCATATTTACCTACCTATTCTACAAAGGAACCTGGATTTAATGTCAATGGTTTTTGGGGGCAAGAGGGACATATGTCGTCGTATTACCTTCCAGTTTAGGTGAAAGTGGGGATCAAGAGAGGAAGTGATGGGCTATAGTTTTGGTTTACTAAAGACAGCGTGGTATGACCGTAGACATTCGCACTTTTGGGGCTCGGCTGGGCTGGGCATGATAGTCTATACTATTTGGGCACAGGTTCTTGATAGTCGTTACTATTTGGGCATAGGTCTGATATTCCTCACTATTTGGGCATAGGTCAAATAGTCTATACTATTTGACACAGGCTCTGATAGCCTGTACCATTGGACTTAGGTATGATAGTCTTTATTATTTGGGCATAGGTCTGATAGCCTGTACCATTGGGCACAGGTTCTGATAGCCTGTCTGATAGTCTAATATTTGGGCACATGTTCTGATATTCCTTACTATTTGGGCATAGATCTGATAGTTTTAACTATTTGGGCATAGGTCAGATAGTCCTTACGATTTGGGCATAGGTCTAGTAATGCATTTTTTTTCAACAGTACATGGCCAACTAAACTTTCATTACTAACTGGGCATAGATCTGAAAGCTTTTACTATTTGGGCACAGGCCTGATAGTCCTTACTATTTGGGCATAAGGTTTAGTAATGCATTTAAAAAACGGTACACGATCGTCTAACTATTAAGGTGTAGGCCTAGCAATGTAATCTTTATAGTTCTTTATTCCAACAATTTATTTTAACAGTTGCTAGGAATCTTATGGTATTTATGATCGTAGTCATTGCAGCCATATTGTTGTTGTAGGTTTTCAAATGCGGTGTTGTTGCTTACGGCCCCAGCAACAATGCCAAAGTTGTTAAAAAGGATAGGCCTACATATTTTAACCTGAATTAAAGTGAATAACCGGTTTTAAATGATTTCACGGCCTCGAGACGCCGAAAATAATAACCTTTTTGAGTGTTCAGTGAAAGTGTAAACAGTTTTTATTTTATTTTATTCTTTCTTATGAACTTAGGTTCAGACTACATTGACCCACATTTTGGCAATAGGCCTAACCAACTTTAAAGATATATTAGATCTACATTAGAGCCTAGGTTAAACTGCACGTGTCTTGTACCGTAACAGACTTTTAGGAAACAATAATATTTTATATATTTTATAAAAGTGCATTTTTACGGCAGTGATAAGACTGATATTGACCGTGTACTGGCGTTGCAGATTCCGAATTGTCAGTAGCTATTAACGTGTATAGGTTTATGAGTCTACGAAACGGGTATAGAGGCAGTCTTGAAGGTTTATGTATTGTTTAAGGATATACGTTATAGACTATTTGAAGTGTTTAATTGAGATTTATTGGAAAATATACACCAGGACAACAATTAAAACCTCATCTACGATATAAACTTAACATATTCGACAACGGACAACCGCCATTAGTAAGATCAAACTTAGTATTTGGCGGTCATAGCTTTTAGCCCCATACCCGTTTTTCTTTGAGGTAGGGGCCGGGGAAATGGGTGGGTTTCTTCGTGGTAGCCCCTTCCAGCCCGTTTTGAAATAGGTCTTGGTATAATTACGCCATGTGAATAGTGTATGCATAGGCCTATGAGGTTGAACGATTACATGTATTGCTTCCGTTGACAGACATTGTGTTAGGTTCTGTGTATGTGAAGGATAAACAGATCTATAGGAGAGAGAGAGAGAAGAGAGAGAATTTCCTACGAGAATCTTTAATGTAGTGGAGCAAGTTCTCTTTGCTGGAGGTGCAAGAGAAAGTAGCTTTTCGGGAGGAGGTCAAGAGGATCCCCCCTTCTCTCTCTCCCCCTACCCCTTCTTCCACCACCCTCGATGGGGGTTATGTGTCGGGTATAATACAGTAAATGTTTGTGTGCGCTATATTCTGCACACGTACACACACATACACCGGTTACGCCCTATCGGTCGTGCTTCTCTGACATTTAATGTCCCGCCTTCTCGTTTTCCATTTTGGTTTATATAGCCATCGACCCTTGATAGATGGATATGCTTGCTTGGGCAAGCAATTCCAAGACTTGACATATATATATATATATATATATCTGGATGGACTTTTTTGGTCTGATTATACGCTTCGTTTTGGTCTCAAGAGATTCTCAAGTGCATTCATAGACCGATGTTTTAAAATTGAATGCTCTTAGTCTATAGTCCTTTTGAGATACCGTGCATGGTAGTGGTTTGAGCTTCCGAGATCAATAATATCTATTATTATTATTATTATTATTATTATTATTATTATTATTTTAACCTCGGTCATGTAATCTTTGCTCTTGGTTTCATATCAGACGCATTTCATGTACGTTCTGTGCTGTTCTTTGATAACATTTATGCTCCTGGTTTGATATAATCAATACATATTCGTGTCCAGGACTGTCATTCGCCATTGCATGTTAGGTTTGTGTTCCGTTTAATTCTTTTCTTTGTCTACTGCTTTCTGGTGCTTTCCTGATTTAGACTACTGGGCTAGGCGTACGTACGGATTTCACGTGGCCTGCTTTTAGGCCTATGTTTATGAATTCGACGGTTGGTTTTTATAGATATATGACCTATTTGATGCATTTTTGTTGTTTAGTCTAATCTTCGCTGGTATACTTTATCATTACTTCATAAACGTTGTCTAAAAGGCAATTTTTACTTATAAGTGACTGGGAATTATGCTCTAAAGTTGCATAGGCCTAAATGGTCATGTTGTTCTCAAGTTGCTTTGGTGTCTTATGTTGCTTCCAAGGGCGCATGAATGACCACGATGCATCCAGAGTTCTTTAGGTGGCCATGTTGGTTGATTTGGGAGTTGCTATGATGGCCTACTCGTTTCCTATGTGGCTCTGGTGGCTATGTTGCGTCCAGGTTGTTAGTTTTCAAGTTGCTTAGGTGGCCATGTTGCCTCCATGATTTTTCAGGGTGCTATGTTGGTTCAGTGTTGCTTAGATGACTATATGTGGCTGTTAGGTTGATTCAGTGTTGCTTAGATGTTTGTATGTGGCCTTAGATGTTTGTGTGTAGCTGTCTTGGTGATAAAATGATTAACATAAAGGTCGAATATATATATTTTTTTCAACCTTTCACCAGAAACAAGGACACTGCTGACTTCCCTGTGGCTTACACCCCCTCCCCCCCTCTCTAACATGAGTACCAAGGTACCCCTACACCCCAGTATATGTAGTTTGCATCCAGCCGTGATAGCTAGCAGTCCCAGAGGATTTGTTTGGGTGACGTCATCAAGTTTTTTTTTTTTTTTTTTTTTTTTTTTTTTTTTTTTTTTTGTTCGTGCGTGCTTTTGGATAGAGAGTTTGGAAGGTTTTGAAAGGTGTAACAGGGGGAAAACTTCCAGCAGTTTTGCGCTTTGAATCAGGTCTAACGCTGCGAATTAAATAAAGCCTACAGTGCGCCCTAAGGGCAGGGGCTCGGTGGTAACGTTGTCGAAGATATATAAGAGAAATTTATTTGGTATTGTGATCACTCATGGACGATTATATATATATATATATATATATATATATATATATATATAATTTTTTCAAATAATCCAGTTCCCTTTTAAGTTTCCAGCACCGTGTTAAGTATCAGTAAGGAATTCCTCTTCGTTATGCATTAAAAAACGTATTCATTTTCATTAATAATGGAAGAACTCTCTCCATTTTTATGCTTAACGTCTTAATTGTTTTTATTATTGAGTTTAAAAGCCTGACTTTCTGTTAAATACAAAATTTTTTTTTTTTGCTTCAAAAGTCACCTTTCCAATATTTTTTTCGTTTTTTACACACCCGAAGTTATTAACGTTCGAAATAATTCCTTTACATTGTTGTACATAAAAACTTTCCTTTAATAAAGATAAAACTATTTTATTTCGGTTATTGTATTTTATATAAAACACCTTTTTACGTTTTTGAATATCCCGATTCTTTTCTTTTAAAGCATTCCATTTTTAAAACACCAAATTCCTTTCTGGTATTAAATAAAAAATAAATGCTTTCAGTTTTACCGGGCCTCTCTCTCTCTCTCTCTCTCTCTCTCTCTCTCTCTCTCTCTCTCTCTCTCTCTCTCTCTCTCTCTCCACACCTACTTAACCTCATTCACTATTCATCTCTTCAATGCAGAATTTAATAGAAGGTGCTTTACCTTCTCCTCCTCCTACAAGGTTTATTGGACCATCGACCATATCCCCCCCCCCCCCCCCCCCCCCCCCCTCCCCAATTATCCTAACATCGAATAAATGGACAGTAAAATTAAATGATCCCACTATACTGATAAACTGGTTGCAACTCTGATAATTTTTTTTTGTATGATTTTATGGCGTCAGCAATGATCATAATTTTATGCAAATATTCACGGGAAAGGAGTGTATAGACACGTCTATGAAGTATATAAGTTTAGAGGGACCTCTTAGTTAAAAGTGACTAAGCAGTCATGATTTTATTACGAATAATCGTATAGTGATTATGTGGTATAATTGCGAACGTGTAGTATTATAAAATACTTGTTTGGTTTAGTTGACGACATATTAGATTAAATAATCAAATTACTTTTCAAGGACGCCCGTAAAAACCTCTTGCAGTGTGACGAACGAACACACTGCACATAATATGATTTGATGAAACCGGTTTTATAACCGTACACTTGGACCGTAAACATTTATTATAAAGAAGCCTTTTCGTTACAAACGTTGATTTCAACCAAATGTTTAAATGCGAGGTAATCGCTCTGCTATACCGTAACGTTCTGAGAGATTTATAAAGCAGGCAAAAATGAGAAGAGAATATAGTTAGCTAAGCCATATATAGACCAGACAGATTATTCATGGGACGGGTCAGTCGCAATCACCACCGTCGTTGAGACTCTTGATTTTTTTTTTTTTTTTTTTTTTTTTTTTTTTTTTGCTGGTGAACCAGAAAGCGATTCAAGCATTGCTTTCAAGGCCCGCTTTTTCCACTGCTTTCTCTTTCTGCCTACGCTAGGAACGTGTTTTGTAAACGGTTAGATATCCAAGACGTTTTGGACGAAGGAAAGATTGCCTGGCTGGGTGGATGAAAAAAAGTAAGCCTAGTGTGTGTGTATTGCAGTCGACGCCTGGTTTGGAGTAAGAACAAAAACTAGTCAAGCAACTGAAAATGCTTCCTCAAGCAACTCTTACCTTGGATAACTGAATTTGCAGTCCTACAGAGGCTCCCAAGACCCATCTTAAGCTTCAGTAGATAGACGAAAGCGTATACCTCCAGGCAGCTGAAATAGACCTATAACTTCCTTCCCTGCGATTGTAGATTCAGCCAACCATGGGGGACTTCACGTCTCGTTCAAACTTCATGGACAGACAAGCTCGACGTCCAGGCAGCTGAAGTAGGCCCATAAATGTCTCCCAGCAAGCGTGCAAGCAGTGAAATAAGGGGACTTCGTGTCTCTTTTAGCGGTCCAAACTTGCCGAAGAGCAGCTAGTCTTGTCATGGAGTTTTCTAGGGCGCTCGTGAACCGGTGCTAACCGGATTGCCTCTAACCGCCTCTGGCTGGGTGTGTGGTAACCTTATGGGTATGTTGGGGGCGGGGGTGGGGGGGGGGAGAGAGAAAGAGGAGGAAGTTGGAGGGAGTGAAATGGGTGTACGTACACCCCCCCTATGTGGGGTTAGGATGGAGAAATAATGGCTTTGTTGGGTTGCAAATGGAGGTTTTCACTGAAACCTCATGGTGCAAATAACATTGTAATAGTGAAAAACAATACTGTAGATGGGTTTAGGAATGGGCGGTTGATGTTACGGTGAAATACGGTGTCCAGGAGTGATGGCGGCTGTTATTTTTCACTGTTACTGGTGGTATAGTGATGATGACAGGTCGGGTAAGCTCTAGATATAGTGATGGATGTGGGTTGGGTACGAATTTTGTAAGAGTGATAGTGAATAGGTCTTTATAAAAGAAACTTCCAACCTTGAATGAATGGTAAGTCGGGCATAAACCTCGGGCAAATAGGAGTATGATGACAGCGGCAAAACACAATCTTCAGCCTCGGGTATAGTGATGACGTGGGCACACACAGACTCGATCTGCTCTGCGGTATAGTGATGATGTTGTTTTAGCATTATTACTATGCCGTGCGTGACTCCCATGATCGGGGTCTTGAGACTACAAGATTGGCTGTTGTAGGAATATTTCGAGGGCAGACTGTAGTGTAGTGTAAGAGCGTTGTATAGCTTGAGGACACATTATCGTAAAACCAATTGAAGATACTTCGTATATCAAGGAATGTAAACCTTTTATACTCTCTCTCTCTCTCTCTCTCTTCTCTCTCTCTCTCTCTCTCTCTCACGGCCTCGGTAAAACCAGTTGAACATATTCATAAATCGTGAATATAATAATCCTTTTATACTCTCTCTCTCTCTCTCTCTCTCTCTCTCTCTTCTCGTCTCGTTCTCTCTCTCTCGGCTCGCGTCTCGTCCTCTCTCTCTCTCTCTCTCTCTCTCTCTCTCTCTCTCAAGGCTTCAAGGAAAACCAGTTGAACGTATTCATAAGTCATGAGTATAATAATCCTTTTATACTTTCTCTCTCTCTCTCTCTCTCTCTCTCTCTCTCTCTCTCTCTCTCTCTCTCTCTCTCTCTCTCTCTCTCTCTTTTGTTACTGGAGTAGTGGCAATATAGTGTAAGGTCAAGTCAAATACTTTTAACAGTAATAATAATAACCTGTTCCTCGCCGCTGCATTATTTGAAGAATGTATTCCACTGGAATCCATTTTGAGTCGAATATGCGTCAGTGAATTATTGCAGGGTACATTTCAGTGCGTTGCCATTATTAATGCATGTTGTATTGACCTGCTGTTTGCACTGGTATTGGTCATTTGGTCCGTTGGGGGTCAGAGCCCTCGGTGCACCTCACGCAGGGCACTGTAGGCATTATTGAA
This sequence comes from Macrobrachium nipponense, assembly GCF_015104395.2. Classification (NCBI taxonomy): domain Eukaryota; kingdom Metazoa; phylum Arthropoda; class Malacostraca; order Decapoda; family Palaemonidae; genus Macrobrachium; species Macrobrachium nipponense. Next base: position 6,452,070 of record NC_087224.1, read on the forward strand.
GGCCCCTTTGCAGTGTGTCTTCGAAGGCCCCTAGCTGCAACCCTTTTCGTTCCTTTTACTGTACCTCCTCTCATATTGTCCTTCTTCCATCTTTAATTTCTTGAACCATCTCCATTCAGCAACCCTACCACCTACTATCAGTTTCGTTTCCAGCGCTGAATGACCTCGTAGGTCCCGGTGCTTGGCCTTTGGCCTAAAGTATATCTCATCCCCTGTGCGATAGTTTTGTGGTGGTTTGTACCACAGCCAGACTAGAATTTTTCTTAAGGATTTACTGCTGATTTTATATTAATGCTTGCAATTTTATTTCAAGAATATTTAAATTAAATTTCATATAGTTTTACGTTCTCATGGGATGTCGATGTCGTTAAAAATCAACTAATTTATTTGTGGTAATAAAAGTAAAATTTAGTTTTCCCAGTAAAATTTAGTTTTCCCACTAATTTCCGATTTTGTTTTATTTTTTTTTTTTTAAAAATTCGGTGGTACCATATATATATATATATTTTTTTTTTTTCACGAAAGCTCACGTAAAGGGTATATTTACCATTTTATAACTCGTAAGGTTGTACGTAAGTTGATCTTGGAACGGTTATGTTATAATCGACAACATTTTCAACCATTCAAAAACTGGTTGTGGCACAAGAAATGATTCGCACTATTTAGTATGGCAATCTGAAAAATATATATGCTATTCTTAAAACCATGTTCCAACTCCCAAAAATAATTGATTTTCCCATCAACCGTCAGAACTCATAATAAGTAAGTTGCGTCAATGGGTTAATGATAAGATTGATGGCATAGGGATAAAATTATATAATGCTTTAAGACTGCATTGCAACTTTCTTTTTCTTTTTCCTAATTGTCATTCACGCACAAACTTTGCCATTGAAGTCCAGAATAGAAGTCTCTTGTGTTATGGTATGACGTCAAGCAAAGCTAGAACACTGTGGCCTCACTGTACTACACTTGTGACCTCACTGTGACCTCACTCTTGACTTCAATTTAGGTCATCGATGTTACTGGCTTCCGGTAGCGAGGGTCAATTCTGTGAACACTCATAAAGGGTCTAAGTGGTGACGATTCAGTGCCAAGTAACAAGTGCTTTTGTTTGTCACGATTCAGTGCCAAGTAACAAGTGCTTTTGTTTGTCACGATTCAGTGCTTAAAAAGTAACAGTGCTTTTGTTTGTCACGATTTCAGTGCAGTAAGTAAACAAGCAATTTTGTTTGTCACGATTCAGTGCCAAGTAACAAGTGCTTTTGTTTGTCACGATTCAGTGCCAAGTAACAAGTGCTTTTGTTTGTCACGATTCAGTGCCAAGTAACAAGTACTTTTGTTTGTCACGATTCAGTGCCAAGTAACAAGTACTTTTGTTTGTCACGATTCAGTGCCAAGTAACAAGTACTTTTGTTTGTCACGATTCAGTGCCAAGTAACAAGTGCTTTTGTTTGTCACGATTCAGTGCCAAGTAACAAGTGCTTTTGTTGGTCACGATTCAGTGCCAAGTAACAAGTACTTTTGTTTGCACGATTCAGTACCAAGTAACAAGTGCTTTTGTTTGTCACGATTCAATGCCAAGTAACAAGCAATTTTGTTTGTCACGATTTCAGTGCCAAGTAACAAAGCAATTTTGTTTGTCACGATTGTGCCAAGACAAGTGCTTTTGTTTTGTTCAGATTCATCCAAGAACAACAATTTTGTTTTGTCACGATTCAGTGCCAAGTAACAAGTGCTTTTGTTTGTCACGTCATTCAGTGCCAAGTAACAAGCAATTTTGTTTGTCACGATTCAGTGCCAGGTTAACAAGAGGCATCTTAACCAAGTTTTGTGTTTGTCACGATTCAGTGCCAAGTAACAATGCTTTTTGTTTGTCACGATTCAGTGCCAAGTAACAAGTACTTTTGTTTTGTCAGGTTTGTCACATTCGGTGCCAAGTACAAGTATATACTTTTGTTTGTCACGATTCAGTGCCAAGTAACAAGTGCTTTTGTTGGTCACGATCCAATGCATTACCACACTTTTTTTTTTTCAAAAAGGTTAATGAAAAGTGTTTACTATGATAGCTCGTCTGAAGCATTACCAACCTGGCTTATTTAAGACCCACGCTTGCACACACATTTCCCCCCCCCCCCCTCCCCCCCACCCCCCTCCGTCACTTCCATTAACAGGTGTCGATTGCAGGTAGTGTTTACACCGGTGGGTGGAGGACCCCTTTCTGCGTGAGGGCGGCGTTTCGGCGTTGAAACAGGTGTGTGATTTCAAAAAAATAAAAAAACAAAAAACAAAATGCAAAAAAAAAAAAAAAAACAGCTAGTGTTTTTCAGTCGCACAGATGTGTGTGTGTGTGTTTTTGTGTGCGTCTTGTGTATCTATATACTTATTCTCTCTCTCTCTCTCTCTCTCTCCTCTCTTTTCTTTCTCTCTCTCGGTCTCTCTCGTTCCTCTGCCTCACTCTTTCTCTCTTTCTGTTCTGCCTCTCTAACATAGTGCATTCCTTTTTCTCCTCTCTCTCAATCTCTCTCTTCTCCTCTCTCTCTCTCTCTCTCTCTCTCTCTCTCTCTCTCTCCACACCCGTGGTACTACGAGACTAACGCGGGTTGTATCATTAGTTTTTTTTTCTAATTCTACTCGCCTTTTTTTTCTTTTTTTTCCCGTAGCGATTTGAGTGTTGTATTTATCTGCCGAGTTTTCATAGTTACTCTTCAGTGTTTTTCCTGCGAGTTTTATTTTTTTTCCTTTATTAATAGTGTGTGTTTTTCTCTGCACATAGAATATGCATGCTTACGTAGAGCAACTTATTTTATATATATATCCACCGAGACGGGTTTTAATATCTTTTCTGAATGTTTTAATTTTTTTTTAGTACTGATATCTCCCTTAAGATAGTTGAAGGTAAAGCCGAGTGGTTTTTCTATATAGAATATACTTATGTAAGGTAAATTGTCTCGGTATTGAGACTGATATATTTATATTTATTTATTTATTGAGGTTTATTTCGTCAACTTAGATCCCTGATATATTTATATTTATTTATTTATTTGAGGTTTATTTTGTCAACTTTAGATCCCAGATATTTATTTATTTATTTCCATTTATTTATTTATTTATTTTTATTTGAGTATCCCGTACTAGATCATGATTGATTTATTTAATATATTTATATGTATTTATTTGAGGTTTATCGGCTTTATTTTCTGGTTTCAAACTTTAGATCCCTGATCATATTTATATTTATTTATTTACTTTATTTTGAGGTTGTATTCCCGTCAAACTTTAAAGATCCCTAAAAATAAAGTTTTATTTTTTTATTATTTTTTTTGGGGGGGGTGGAATGTTGGAATACTACATAAAATGACAACAAATAGCCAGTGGGTCTGCCCCCGTCGTTTATACTGTAAAATACTATAATGAATATAATCCATTTCTTCCTCCATAACATGCTACACCTCTTGTTACCTGGAACTCGAGTGGCTGACTGGTTTGAAGCTATCCCGTTCATGCCCAAAGCCATATCGCCGTGTAAGTGGGTCTTACTTACTCCTCAAGCATATGCCATCACTCTCTGGTCCTCCTGGTTGATGACTGGTTTTATTCTCCCCCAACTCGCTTGGGGCCACTAGTTGTGTCCTGTACCACAACACTTCTTAGAGTCTGTCATTTATAATTAATTATTATTATTAGTCATAAGATGAAACCTATGGAACAAGCCCACCACAGGGGCTATTGACTGGGAGTTCGAGCTTATTATTATTATTATTATTATTATTATTATTATTATTATTATTATTATTATTATTAATTGAGAGATGAAGAAACCTATTCATATGGAACAAGCCCACCACAGGGGCCACTGACTTGGAATTCGAGATTATTATTATTATTATTATTATTATTATTATTTATTTTATTATTATTATTATCATCATCATCATCCAGAGACGAAAAACCACTGTTCTTGAAATCTCGAAGCTTCCAAAGAATATGGCGATCGAAATGACGAAAACTCTCTCTCTCCTGCTATTCCCTTCATATTTGGCGATGCCATTTATACACGTTCGTATAGGTGAATTTATGCATCATCTCTCAACAGGTGTCATTAGCCTATGAGTCAGCGGGGTTAGTTGCGTAGCGGCGCTCATTAAGCATTTCGTCGCAGGTGTAATGGACGTAGTATACTAAGGGCCGTTCGTTCGTTCGTGTGTGTGTGGAGTTCGTCCGCCTATTTTCCTCGACTCTGATTTTCATCTGTGGTGGTCGTGGATGTATAGATGTATGTATGTATGTATGTGGATGTGTATATGTATACATAGATTGATTTTCGTCTGTGGTCATGGTTGTCGTGAATGTATAGATTTATGTATGTATATGGATGTGTATAAGTATACAGATATTATATATATATAAATATATACGTATGAATATATGACAGATATATGTATATATTTAATATACATATATATATAATACATAGAATGTGTATAATACATTTATATATACATGTATACACTGTATGTAATGATAGCTTCCTCATATACAAGATGACATGATTTACATTAATTATATGAGACTGTAACCACGTAAATGTCAGCCAGACCTTTCCAATCCCTCTGTCACACCCCCGTAGGTGGGTTATAGTGCCGTCAGTGCACCTCACGCGATGCACTGTAGGCATTACTTGAAAGGTCTTTGTGAGCGTCCCGTGGGCCAGTGGCTGCGACCGTTTTCATTCCTTTTACAGTAACTACGTTCATATTCTCTTCCATATTCCTGTTACACCTTTCAAAGTATTTTTGCTGTCAATTTCCCCTTCCAGCGCTGAATGACCTCATAGGTCCCAGCGCCTGGCCTTTGGCCTAAATCAATGTGCTATTCTAGTCTCGGTCACATGTACAGCTTTGTGGAAAAAGGGTTCCATTCTGGTGAAACGGAAAGTGGGACTCTGCCTCCCCCAACCCCCCCTTCCCCGTACGCCTTAATCGTCTATGGACGGCCAATTAACCCTAAATGTTTAAAAATGGCAGCGCTAGTTCGTCTCGATTACCGAACTCGTTACTCATCATTTGCATAGGCCACGATTCGCCCATTAAAGAGAGTCGTCGGGTTTGACAATATCGGGTTAAAGTGTTTAAACGAATGTTCGGTTTTATTGCCGATGGTTTGTCGTGTGTGCAGGTGAATTGCATGGTTTTAGTTTCGAAATTGCTGTTGCTGTATAGGTTGCTGCTTGTGTTTTTGTTTCGGGGGGGTGGGGGGGGGGGAGGGGGGGGGGTTATATTTCGAGAGGCTGTTGAGGGAACTGGTTGGAATTTCGCTGAAATAGGTGACGAGACTTTGAGATAGGTCGGGATTTTGATAAGTCATATTTTTTCCGATGGTGGTGGTGGTGGTCTGGGGAAGTGCTCTCTAACACGCGCGCAAGCTCGCCCCAATTCCTCGTGTTTTATTCTCGATATTATACTGCTTTCTAAAACGCGCGCAAGCTCGCCCCAATTCCCCGTGTTTTATTCTCGTAATTATACTGCTCTCTAAAACGCGCGCAAGCTCGCTCCTATTCCTCTTACTTGATTTTCGTCATTATACAGCTGTTGGTATTCAGCCACACTATTATCATAGTTATTATCACGGTACAGAAATGATGGCTCGCCTCTGATAATGACTAATTCGCGTTTGTTTACAAGGTGTATACCAGATGAAATATTAAGCGACACCATTCTCAAAATTACCATCATGCCTCATCATTGATAGCTTGGCTTTCGTTGGATATTAATTCGTGTTATCATGGAATAAACCGTATGTAACACAAATTGGTGTCATCGGATCATGTCATTTGGCCCGGGGCTAATGTTGGAACACCAATTTCGGCGATTTGTAATTATTTTGTACGCGGTAAAGTCCATGATCTCCTCTGTCAATTTTGAGTTAGGTGGGAGTTGTGTGTTTATAAACGTATATATGTATAAGCAAATACCATAGGGAAATGATGCAGAAATCCGTACCGAGCGCTTTCGTCTTTATTGAGGCGTTGTCGAAGCACGAATAATGGAAACCAAGCATAACTTCTAAGCCTTTTTTGTGGTTTTTTTACACACACACACACACACACACACACACACACACACACGCATATATTAGAATGACGAACCCTGACTAGCTACAACGACCTTCAGAGTTTCTTCTCATATAGCTGTTCGGTAGACATTTCCGCCTAGTTTTATTTTTTACGAAGTTACCCGTTATCACTGATAACCGCGCGAGATAAGGAGAGAATAAAAGTGTGGGGTTGTTAAATGTGAACTGACTTATATGTTTGAAAGTCCGCCTACGGTGTTGGGTGTGGCTGATATAGAAAATACGTCGAAAGATTATGATTCATTGATTTCTCTGCAGTGGAATAAAAGAATAATTTAGGTTTAGAAATGCCTTACTGGTTTTGTCGCCTGAGATGTAATACCCATTGACAGTCTCTTCTCTCTCTCTCTCTCTCTCTCTCTCTCTCTCTCTCTCTCTCTCCTCTATAGGTATATGTTCGAGACCCAAACTTGCAGTGAATCAAGTACCTGTTGTAAGTCGACTTTTGTGAAAGAGAGATTTCATTTGCCAAGTCGACATACTCTCGAATTCACCAACGTGGTGCACTGTAGGCATTACTTAAAAGATCTTCTGCAGCGTCCCTTCCTTAGGCCCCTAGATGCTGCAGGATCTTTCATTTCTTGTTTTTTTTCTTTTACTCTACCTTCGTTCATAGTCTTGTTTTCCATCTGACTTCCTCAACCCTCTCATGAACAAGTTCCTTCTGTCACGCCTTGCAGATCTTCTTACCGTCAGGTTCCATTCCAGCGCTGATTGACCTCGTAGGTCCCAGCTCCTACCCTTTGGCTGGATTCTATATTCTCTTCCCTACAACGACCTATACGACTTGACTCTCGAACTCGCAACGACCTCGGACTTGGTGTCCTGTCGGTCTGACAGACGACCAAATTAACGCCCCTTTTAATGAGGAAGCAGAAGTAATGGGCAGCAGCAGAGGGCAAGCAAGCAAGCAATGGGTAGGCGGTGGGGGCAGGAAACCCTGGATTTAGACAACTGCTGGCACAGTCCAGTACAAGCTGGTTGGGGGCAGTTGTGTGTCTCACTCCCCCCACCCCCTTCCTTGATCAACCGGTGCGAATTAAGTGATTGTCAGGAAGTGCTTGTGGGGGCTTGTTGTAGCTCAAGTGGCGGGAATTGGTTGTTGTCACCTATTTCTGGGTTGTTAGACGTCGCTGGGGAATGGGGAGGTTGGTTGTTAGGGGGAGGGGACAGTATTTAATCTCTTCAGTGAAGCTGAAGCTTCTTCATTGGGGGCTTCCAAGCTTCCTTCCGAGCGAATTCAGAGTCCAACAACCTTATATTTCGATGAGAAAGTCTCCTTTTCGAGACTTGGTTGAACTCTGCTCTTTAAACTGGCGTGGCAATAGCTATGGTCGTCGAGGTCTGTCTTCCTAATCAAGAGGAGGATAAAATGGTCTCCACTTGATACCACTTACACTGCTGGTGCTGCTCGGTTCAACTGGCCTTTTGTAGGTCACAGGAAATTGTTTATATTGCGACAGGGAAGATTAGATAGATATGACCTTTCTTCCAGAAGGAGGTTATATGCGACATTTTGAGGGGAGGGGGATGACCGGGTGTACTGTTCTGACTCGGGAAGTGTTCTGCGTTTATTTGTGAACACTGGACACCTACCTACGTACTTCCTTCAGTGTTTATAGGTAGAATCTGTTTGACTCGTCCCTTGTATACTTTTTCGACTTGCTTCGTATATGTGTGTGGTTTCGCTCTCCAAGTTGCTGTGGGTTCACTCTCAAATTGCTGTATATCCATGTGGTTTCTTTTTGAAATTGCTTTATATCCATGTCGTTTCACTTTCAAATTTATTTATATCCATGTGGTTTCACATTCAGATTGCTGTATATCCATGTGGTTTCTGTATGAAATTGCTTTATATCCATGTGGTTTCAGTTTCAAATTTATTTATATTCATGTGGTTTCACTTTCAAATTTATTTATATCCAAGTCGTTTCATTTTCAAATTTATATCCAATCGGTTTAACTTTGAAAGTATATTATATCCAATGGTTTCAACTTCAAATTGCTTTATATCTATGCGGTTTTCAATTTCAAGTTGCCTCTTATCCATTTGGGTTCCAGAGTCGGAGTCAAAGTTGTGATACACAGAATCATTAGTTACACATGTCCTGTAAATTGTGGGGTCCCGTTATGACAAATTAAAACTTACAACAGCTTCTAAAGTTCGTCAGGTATTTCAGTAGTAGTCTGTGTCTTAGATGCCATTCATGGATAGTCAGGTTAACTATCCACGAATGGCAGATAGTAAGTCAAGCAAATACCTAATAGCTGTCCGAATATTGAGAGATCGACCTCCGTTCTCAACTGGCGTTACAGAGGAAGGGGTCAGCGACCCCGACTTTCCTCGTGTGTCGGGTTGACGGAATTATTAACGAGAAATTTTGCGCAGATGTCATACTGTGATTTTTTTTTCTTTTTTTGGACGATGTACACTTGGTTTCGTAACAGCTGTGTTGGTTGAATAATAAGAGTTCCATTCGTCTTTTCAAAACCTTTCCTACATTTGAAGAATCTAGGGTGTTTTATTTTGTAGTGGTATATATATATATATAATATATATATATAGATATATATTATATATATATATATATATATATATAGATATTTTTTTTTTAAATATATATATATATAGTATATATCATATATATTATATATATATATATATATTATTTTTTTTTTACAGAGAATTGACTGGGTATTGAAAGGACAAAGTATACCAGAAGGGCGCATTAGCCTACCAGTGTTATTCTACCATAAAACTATAGAAACTTGCAGGAAAGGGATTCCTCTGGGAACTGCTACTATATGCAGATGACCTGCTGCTCGCAGCAGTGATTTGAGTATGAGGTTTGGGGAGAAGTTATTACAAGGTGGAGGAGTGGGCCAGGGAGGAGAGGACTAAAAATCATTGTAAGCAATGCAAAGCTGAATCCCTGGAAAGGAAACCAAAGGGAAAAGATCGGTCAGGAAAGTGGCTATTTGGTTTTTTGTAGGAGGGGTATCAAGGGTGGACCCTGCAGTAGTCTGCACCAGATGAGATAGATGTCATCCCAAGACTTTAGCATCACAGAGCGTGTGGAGTAAGAAGTTTTTGACTTTAAGTGCATCACAAGAGCAATTTGATAAGAGGAAAGTTGAGACCCCTGCAGTGAGAGTTAGGTGGGCCAAGGAAGAGGCAGAGCTTCTCTGTACTGTGAAGCTGAAGCTCAGAGAGCAGTCAGAAGCAGCAAAATGGATGAACTGGAGAGGTTAGCTGGACTACTGGAGAAAATGCCGAATTGGTAGATGGTGCTGACAATCTAACGCTAGCCTGTACAGCAGATGAATAGGCAGTGAAAAGGTCCTGATTGATTTTATATGCATCCACGTCAACACAGGCGTCGTAAGCATACAGCAGACGCGCAGCCAAATGGCTATGCATGCCACAGCAGCAGCAGCAGCAGCTGCAGCAGCATGCGGTCTGTCGTAGGCCACATACACGGTGCCACATGAGTGGCACTCATACCGGTTACTACTGAGCCGCCCCCAATGTAATCGCTGACATATCCTTGCAGCCCTATTTACTCCCTTTTGAGTGACAGCTTGAGCGAGGGAGAAGGAGGAGGAGGAGGAGGAGGGTATGCCCTCATGTTGCCGTGCCAGCAGGTGGCGTCCTGTCCTGTGCGGTGGTAAGGGCCGGTAGCAGGCTGGTCTGCATCAGGTCAGAGGATGTTTGGGAGTCTGAATGTCTGGTGGGTTATGATGTAGGGGTTGTTGTTGTTGTTGCTGGATGTTGCTTAGTTTCTAATGTCACTGTTGTTCTTTTTATACCCGGCTGTGTTTGAGGTTTTTGCCCTCATGGCAGATTTTGCGTTTGTTGTTTTTTGCTGATTGTTTATTGTACTTTATCCGCATATTGGTTCTGTTCGGGGAGATCTGACTAGTTTAAAATTGTCTTTTGGCGTGTTCAGTGATTTGTGTAGTTAAGATGATTAAGGTATATTTTATCTGTTATACCTAACTAATGAGGCCTAATGAGACTTGTTTTTCTATATGAAGCGCATCATGTTCTATAATTATTTTTCATAAAAAGGATGTCTTTTTTTTCTTCAGACACTCCTAATATTTCAAGCTTAATGAGGTCACAGCCTCTCTCTCTCTCTCTCTCTCTCTCTCTCTCTCTCTCTCTCTCTCTCTCTCTCTCTCTCTCTCTCTCTCTCTCTCTGGGAAAGGTGTGTCGGCTTACACAGTGACTGAAAGAAAATCCTGCTCGAAGCCTCAAACAACTACACTGAACTTGTGTCATGGAATCAGAGGTCTGTGGCTTCTATCAGTGTAACCTAACAGGTGATTCTGTATCCTGTTTTGAGGGTCCATGACAAAGGGGTTATTGTTTGGGGGGGGGGGGGTGAGGGTTGCGTAGTTAGGTTGACAGTTGGCATTTATTGAACATCCTTTCTAGACGCAGCCTCTAGAATGTTGAACTTTTTTTTTTTTAAATGACCATCTTTTCTGGACATTAACCTCTAGGATGGTGACCATTCAGGAACTCCCTCCACCCCTCTGTGTTTCACGAATGAAATCACTTTCCCAGTTCGAGAATGTGGTTATTCATCGCCTAAGATAGGAAGGTCTATTAGCAGAAAGATGGCAGTTACATTATTTTTGGAATGCACCCGGAATTATTGTCGATATTGCGCCACCAAGGTCGACAGACGAATACAGTAGGTTAAGTTAGGTCATTCGGTTGACTCAACCGCCAAGCCCAATGACCGGTTGAGATGGGTCACGTCCGTCAGGTGTTTTCGAGCGTGACAGGTACCAATCAAGAGTGAATTACCTGTTCAATTTGTCTATTATGTGCATTCAGTGTACCTCTAGATGTTGGGCTGTGTTTGGTTATAGGGACGTTTTGGTTAATGTGTCAGAGAGAGAGAGAGAGAGAGAGAGAGAGAGAGAGAGAGAGAGAGAGTGGTGCAAATGAAAAATGCCCACGTTAAAGGACAGATCATTTTCCTCTCTCTCTCTCTCTCTCTCTCTCTCTCTCTCTCTCTCTGGACAGCCACAATTCCACACGTCCTCATTAATAAAACAGTTCCTCCACCACCACCACCACCACCACTCGTTGGGTAATGAATAATATCCTTAGTATCAGGGCTTATTAATGACGTCACCGCGTTGTCGTCGACTCGTGAATGGGTAGATGGCTGGATGTCAGTCGGAGCCATATGGCTGGATGGGATGTTTGGCATTGACCTTTGTAACGGCACCTCCTGCAGTCCTTCAGATGCTGCTGCTGCCGACGCCACAGCTGACCTCCTGGGGTGTCGTGCGTAACAGCAGTGACGCTGTTGTTATTTTCATGGTGTTTGGTACGAGGCCGTTTTGGGTATGACCGTCAAAACATAAACAAAAGACTGTCGATGTCATGCAGATATGACCCCCCAAGAAATATTAGTCTAGGATAACTACCTCCCCGAAAGATCCTAATAAATTTTGTATTTGTATATTTGCATTTAAAGTAGCTATAGATCCCCAGGAAGCCGTAGCAGGTAGGATTGTAGTTATGGTTTTCAAGGTTATAAAAAATATGCAGATACGATTTTTGAATAATCTGCCAAAGTGCTGTTTGTCTGTAATATGTTTTCGCCATAGCCACCAGGCTTAGCATTCTCGTTAGGTGGTATTGTATAAATACAAAGCAAAATAAAACGCTGTTGAAGGCCTAGGTAGCGTCCAACCGTCCTAATTTGGCATGAAGATGAAGTCCCTTGCATCATGAAAACACGCATTGAATGGCAAATCTTACTCAAATTCGTCAGACGTTCAGACGTGCGTTTTTGTACGTTAGCCTTGGTCGGACCCTCTCCAGTATGAGTTGGTCCTGATGGGTGGTAGAGGAAGGTATTGACGGTCAATGTCATTCGTGCTTTTTTTTTTTTTTTTTGACGAACTAAAATATCCCCCCCTTTTTTTTTTCAAGTTTTTGAGTTTTCCAGTCTAGCTCTCTCAGTTTTTGATGATCTGTAACGTTTCAAAATGCCAGCTGTATGCGTTGTCGCATTGTCCAGCCAAATTTCCTCAGGAGATGAGCTAATTAGAAACTTTGAATATCAGAAAGTTCGATGGATGTTGTCTCAAAGTTGGGGGCGGAGGGCGGGGGCAGGGAATAGCGTATGCCATTTCATGAAAGTAGGGACGAATTGATTTATTTTTCCTGTGTGGTCTTTGTACCCAGAGTATAACTGTACCGAACCTGTAATCGTATATCAGCTCAGATCAAACATGAGTAATACAGGCTTCGGTGCGTGAGGCAGTAACTAATGGGGCTGCCCCATTCCTGTCTATAATATCATCGTAAGGCTTTCGTACACCCCGTCCTTTGGTAGCTTTGCGATCTTGGGAAACAGAGGTATTGGTTGGTGGTTACCAGGAAGAACCAGCTGGTCAGCTAAACGTTCATGTCTGTCAATATGTCAATCAGACCTTTTCAATCTGGTACTTCTACAGCAGGCTGGCGTCCTCAGCATCAAGCACCTATAGCATCTCTCAGTTTCACAGAGGTTCTACATCCGGGCTGATTGAGTACTCCGTTTTTGGAATACTTCTAATTTGGTATTGCGTTTTGGTATTCTGCCAAGCGTGCTGTTGTGCCAATCATTCTCTCTCAGAGCCTGTTGTTTTTTTGCCACTGCTCTTTGGTATTCTAGAGTTTTCAGCTTTGTTTGTTGATTGGAAGTTCTATAGAGCTTACCGCGACGCGCTGAGGCTCTAGGACAGTGTCCATCAATTCTCAAGGCGAATGAATGAGTTGGCCAAAAACCAAATAAGTCGATTAAATCTAGCAATCAGGACTGTACAGGCGATCTGTCAGAGAGAGTCGAATTTTGCCAGAAACTAGCAATCAGGACTGTACAGGCGATCTGTCACAGAGAGTCGAATTTTACCAGAGCCCCTGTTTCAGATTTAGCTCTTCAAAACAGAACTACCTTTTGATAAGTTCGAATGCATTAGTTTACAGATTCAGTGTTTAGCAAATTCCAGTTTTATTAAGTAACTTTAAAGCAGGCGTGGTTGCCAACACAAAGTCCATTTCACACGAAACTTAATGTTTCAGAAATCCCCAGCATTCTGTCACTGTCTGTGGGGGTCACATAGTCTATACCACTGCTGTCTCGATCCCCAGTTTGCAGTTTCATTTGCATCTCGATGAATTAACTCCTTTTGCGCTGAACTTTGTCGTCGTACAGAATCTTGTGTGACAGCCCGACAGCTTCCAGTTCCAGATTGACTTCCAGTTCCAGATCGACTTCCAGTTTTGTTGAGAAGTTTGCATATTCTGGCCTCGAAGTTCATGTGTAGTTCATCTTGGACGGTATGGCTCAGGGGTGTTGATGGTCCAGTGTATGGCTTACAGAGAGAGAGAGAGAGAGAGAGAGAGAGAGAGAGAGAGAGAGAGAGAGAGAGAGATTTTGTGTCTAAAGTATACAGAATAACATGATTATTTAGACGAGAGAGAGAGAAAGAGAGATTGTGTCTGAAATATACAGGATGATATGACAATACGTAGCTGTATGAATGAGAGAGAGAGAGAGAGAGAGAGAGAGAGAGAGAGAGAGAGATTTTTAATACCCAAGCTGGTACATACCAGTCACCTGTCAGGATAACGTGATAGAACCCACACTCCTCTCTAGGAAATAAATGAAGATTCTGTGGCATTTTTCCTCCACTTTTGAATAAGAAACTCTTAATTAGCTATGAATATGGAAATGCCAGGATTAAATCTGCGGTTTTTTTTTCTTCATATGCTCTAGTTTTTTTTTTTCAAAGCTTGGTGAGGTGCGTGGTTGTTGGGGGGCGGGGAGGGGGGGGGGGGGAGGGGGGGGGACCTTGATTATAGTTTCTGTCACGTTTATACATCTTTTGCAAGTTGGTTGGTAGATCGGTTTGTCTGTCTGCCAGTAAGAATGTTCAGAAACTTATTATTATTATTATTATTATTCATTATTATTATTATTATTATTATTATTATTATTATTATTATTATTATTATTATTATTATTATTATTATTATTATCATCTAGGAGATGAACCTTATTCAAAAATAGAACAAACCCACCAAAGGGGCCAGTGACCTGAAATGTTTTAAGCCTCGACAGAATATGACGTTCATTAGTAAGAAGTAACAGAAGGCAATAAATACAGAAATGAGAGACATCACTTATTAAAATAGGACACTAAATTGCCAAACGCATAAAGAAATAGATACAAATGTAAATGAATTATCAAAGCGCAGGAGTATTAGGGTAGTAATGAATTGCAGCTTTTTGATGTGTCCCAAAAACCAATGTTTTTTTTTTTTTTTTTTTTTTTTTTTTTTTTTTTTTTTTTTGTTTTTTTTTTTTTTTTTTTTTTTTTTGACAGATATGAATAAGGAGAGGGTAGATTGGGATAGGAGGAGGAGGAGGATGGATTGGGGAGTGGGGGAGGGGTTGTAAATGAAAGGTCTGAAGGTGTTTTAAGGGGACATACCCACTTGGATCTTGTAGCTCGTTTCAGCTGTTGAGGACAGGTCTCTGTAGACCTGATAAACACAGGCAGATGGACGTTTTCTAGACAGTCTTTATCTAGGACTGATATTTCTTGCGGGTCGTTATCTATATGGTATTGACAGTCTTTTGTTTACATTTTTACTATAATCCCCAAAAGTTCCAGTACTAAACATACCTTTGACAAGGCGTTTACATACCGGATTAAAACCCTTGGGTGGGGTCACTATTTAGGATAGATCCCAGTCAGATTTAGCAGTCCAGTGTAAGTTCGACTTAGCTGCTGAAAACAGGTCAATTCAACAGTCGATGGTAGGTCATTTAGCTACAGAAAAGTCGTTTTAATGGTTGAATATTGGGTCTGGTTAATCGTTGAATGGAGATAGTTGTAACTGTTGGTTGTAGGATGTTTCAAACGATGGTACGAAGGCAGGTTTTTATCTGACGTCCACCAGAATTCCAGTCGTTTAGTAGACGTCCACCAGAATTCCAGTCGTTTAGTAGACGTCCACCAGAATTCCAGTCGTTTAGTGGACGTCCACCAGAATTCCAGTCGTTTAGTGGACGTCCACCAGAATTCCAGTCGTTTAGTAGACGTCCACCAGAGTTCCAGTCGTTTAGTAGACGTCCACCAGAATTCCAGTCGTTTAGTAGACGTCCACCAGAATTCCAGTCGTTTAGTAGACGTCCACCAGAATTCCAGACCTCTTAGTAGAAGCGAGAGCAGCTTCCAAGGGCGCCTTATTGATAGGGAACGCTTGCAAATGAAACTTAAATATGGAATACCTGTCAGCTGGGCTTGTGAGACTGACTGTCGTATGATATTGCATTCCTGGTTGGCAGCCAGAAGACTGCTAGAAAAGGCTTTTTAAGACTTGTGTGTGCATACTGAAAGGCTCGATTCTAGATGTTGTGTGCATCTAGATGCCTAAGATGCTAATATTGTTTTGATATTTGTATTTGCTTTTGGCCTTTTTTTTATGGAATCCCAAGTCTGTGATTGTTGGTTGGTAATACCAGATATGTTCTGATTTCTTGAAAACATGTTATTGCCATTATTATTATTATTATATTTAGAGAATGTGGCTATGTGATTGCATGAAAATTTTTCTTTTAATTGCTGTTGCCCGTTGCATGTTTTTTTATTGTTATTATTAGCAAGTTGTGATTGGTGGTTGCATGCTGTTGCTGATTTTTGTGGCCTGATATGTGGATTTAAAACAAAATACTTTGAATGTTTTGTGGTTGCATGATCATTTTGATGCCTTTTGAAGGTTTGAAATGTATTATTGCAAGTTATCAATGTTGGCTGTTATGTAAAAATAGTGAGATGTTCGTTTAGATGTTTGGTGTTATTTAAAAGAAATTAGCATCGTGGTTTTATGAGTAATATTTTTAAAAAAAGTTTATGTGATTGCATGTTTTCATAGATAACTAAAAATGAATTTAAATGAGTATATACCAGGATACTATTAAGGTTCATTCTGAGTACTGTATGTATGGATATATAGAGGATGTATTTGTTTATACAGGAGGTACATATTTTATATGATAAAATTGCTTTCTGTTATGCTTACGAATCATATTTTATTATAGACATTAGGTGAACGAGATATCTCTGTAGTGGTCTTCGTTTTGAAAAGAAGTTGGCCAGGAATTGAAATATGAATATTTTTATTTTTTGTGTATTTTGGTTTAAAATGAAAATAAAAACAAAATCCACTTAAGGAAGAAATGTTTCCACTTGGACGAATTGAATATTTTTTATTAAACAATTCCATCTCTCTCTCTCTCTCTCTCTCTCTCTCTCTCCTCTCTCTCTCTCTCTCTCATTTTACCTCTTGCTGTCTCGCTTTCTTAAATATCTCTCCTGATTCCTGATAACTGTTTCTGCTTACGTAGATCTCTCTCTCTCTCTCTCTCTCTCTCTCTCTCTCTCTCTCTCTCTCAGACGTATCAACGGCACGTGCTGTTGCCCCTTTTTTATCCTTATTCTCTCATGACCCTAATTATATCTTTCGATGCGTTTTTTAATTATGAGTCGGTATGATCACCCTCGTCCTCTTGTCTCATTCATATGTCTTCTCATTTATTCATTTCCTCTCTCGTGTATTTCCGCGCCCATCTTGTTGTGTTGACGCTTTTTTCGTAATACAACCCCCCCCCCCTCCTACACCCCCTCTCTCTCTCTCTCTCTCTCTCTCTCTCTCTCTCTCTCTCTCTCTCTCTCGTAGCTTTGATCCCATACAGACAACACGGCTACTTTAGAAATATAGTTCCAATTATAAACGCTTCCTTGTCACCGTGGTGCTCTCTCTCTCTCTCTCTCTCTCTCCTCTCTCTCTCTCTCTCTCTCTCTCTGAGAACTGTGTCAGTGTGTGGGTGTGTGTGTGTGTGTCTGTGGAGTTCTGCTGACGAAATCATTTCCTACAGCTGTGTTGAGATGATGCAGTGATGTGGTGCGCGTTTTGTGTAGACTTTGATCTTCGTATACAGAGTAGCTGGTCAGTCAAACCACCCTTCCAGAGATGGACTCGAAGAGTCTGCTCCTATATTTAGGGTCCGCGGAGGTTGGAACAGTGTTGGAACTATATTAAAGCGTCTCGGTTTATTCTCATTTGATCCGTGTGGCCTCGTATGGCTTCGGAGAGACTTCGTCCAGTGCCAGGGAGTATTGTTTTTGTTGTCTTCGTCTGCATGTTGGTTTTCGGGTCTTCGTTTTTGTGTGTTTTATGATTCTTTTCTTCTACTTCTCCTTCTCAGGTTGGTCTGTTTGTCTGTGTGTGTGATGATGGAATGAATTGGGAGGCAGATATAGTTTTTATATTGGTGAACTTACTTAACAAGGAAAATTATTCAGGGATCTGTCTATCTTTAGCTCTGTGACATGAAGACCAATAGAAGTATCTTGATAAGGTTTGGTGAAAACACTTATTGGGTGATGCTCTCTCTCTCTCTCTCTCTCTCTCTCTCTCTCTCTCTCTCTCTCTCTCTCTCTCTCTCAGGAAGATAGTTGGAAGGCTTAAATGAACGAGTTTTTTGATAAATTTTGTTAAAAATTTACATTAGTTGACCCCTTCTATATAGGCAATATTCTCCATGGTTTTATTATACGTTTCGGGATTTTAAATGAGCTTGTATGGTAATCATACCAGTATTCCAAGATGTTTTGTATTTGTTTTGGATTTTGATATCCATGTATACGTGATCATACCAATCTCCATTCTCGGGCATTCCGCTGAGGGGTCAGAGATGTGTATTTCTCGCGATGGAAGTTCACTCCCGAAGCGGTTCGGAAGTCACGTATAGCCTTTGGTTGGTCCCGTCGCTGAATAACCACTGGTTCCATGCAACGTCAAAAAACACCGTACAAACAAACAAACATACCAATCTCCCTGTTAGTTTGTATTTAAAATCTGGAAAGTGGATTTGATTTTAATATGAGTTCAGATGCAGGGATTCTTTTTAATGGTAATGGGGATGGGTTGGGTTGTTTTTGATATGGGTGGTAGTAAGTATAATTTTATAGTAGGAGTGGGGCGTATATATATATTATAATATATATATATATATATATATATATATATATGCCCCCAAGTGTCTTGTAGTTACTTATATGTTGTATATTTGTGATTACTTGGGGAGTAAGCCTACAAATTTCTTTGTTGTTGTTGTTCTGTTTTTTGGGGGGTAGGAAAGATCTTGGAATAACCTAAAAAGGTCTGAAAAATGTGTTTCACGTTTGAGGTAAAGAGACAGGAATTTCAGGATAGGATATTGATGATTTATTTATGAGAAGGAAAATGTAAAAAGAAAATAAATAATGTGAATGTTAAACACTACAGAACAATTATTTCTAATAAAATATACCTCATCTATTTTAATTTTCGTTCGTGAAACGACGCTCTATTTGACCGCAGATTTTAGTACGTTTTAATTTAGAAAAGTTAGGAAGATAATGTTTACAACTCACGTGAGACGGGAAAATCTTGCAGCCGTCCCGAGTAAGCTGGGGGTCGTACCACGCCTCGTTTCCCATCAAGATAATCACACGAGTTATCAGCTTTATAGCATAATGTTGTTACGGTACCACTTGATAGTTGCTCCTCGCTTCAAATAATATTAATCTCATTTTGCAAACGTGATCTGCGAAACTTCTTGTGCTACATCTCTTAAGGTTCGCCAGTGTACCTGATGCGGTGGACTGTAGGCATTACATAAGGCCCCTAGCTGTCAAAATTTCTTAATGAATCTCGCTTTAGATTTAATAAATAATTAGGGGCATCTCACAGTAGGTCTACCAATGCCCATTTTAGTTGAATAAATATTCGAGCATCTTATAGCAGGCCTACCAATGCCTATTTTTAGACGGACCCACGAAATGCTTATGAATAGATACGTTTACTACGAATGGTCGCGCATGCGCGCTGAGTGTGCAGTATTGAGCGGTTTGGGAGTGAATACTTGTTATTGATTCTCTCTCTCTCTCTCTCTCTCTCTCTCTCTCTCATGGGAGAAACGTTCATATCAACAACTACCTCTCTCTCTCTTCTCTCTCTCACAAAAAAAACTTTTAATTTCAACTTTCCACATAAGGGAAATTTCTCAGATTCCTCTCTCTCTCTCTCTCTCTCTCTCTCTCTCTCTCTCTCTCTCTCTCTCTCTCTCTCTCTCTCTCTCTCTCTCTTTCTACCCCCGAGCCACGTGGCCCTGTGGTTAAGACAGTCGCAGCGTTAGAGAGAGGGAGCCAGTTCAAAATAGCAGGTTTGAATAGAGACTTAATCGATGCTTCAGTCACCTGGATTATAGTCGACTGTGGTGGATGTCAGCTAAGAGGTTCTATTGGTGTCTTGCAAACTCTTTTTGGGAATGATAGATGCAAGCCTGAAGGATATATATATATATATATTTATTTATTTCTTTATTTATTTATATATATATATTTTATTTTTATTTTATATATATATATATATATATATATATATAATAATAATAATAATAGATAGCTCCTTTTCTGTAACTTTTTCTCTAATTCATCTACCTGAAAAAAGAGAGAGAGAGAGACAGCAGTCTTTTGAAATGCAGTACTTTCTATATTTTTAGCGTTTTTATGGGCTCCTTGTATGAGATTTTATAATATATATATATTATATATATATATATATATATATATCCTCTTAAGGATATATATATTGAACACAAAACTGTATGGTACGGATTCTATACCTGAAGTTAAGCTCTTTAACCAGATTTATCAAGGGCCAGGTTGGGGCGATGTGTGGAGAAAGAAAGAGAGAGAGAGAGAGTTGTGGTTTCTAAGCAGAAGAAGAAGAAGAAGAAAAAGAAGAAGATAGGAAACCTTTGAAAGCTGGTTATGCAATGGGTTTGTATTGCACTTGCAATTGGCTATGGCTTTTTTTTTTATTATTTGTTCTTCTTTTTGAGGCCGACGGGAAGGCGGCGGCTGGCGCGGATCGGTTTTTCATGGTATTGTCGTTAGGAGGAGGAGGAGCCACTTAAAAACTTCTGAGGCTAGAGGGCTGCAAATTGGCACGTCGACCATCCGCCCTCCAATCATCTAACGTACCAAATTGCAGCCCTCTAGCCACAGTCGTTTTTATCTTATTTAAGGTTAAAGGCAGCCGTGATTGTGCGTCTGGCAACGATTATAGATGCCAGCAACACAGGCCACCACCGGGCCGTGGCTGAGAATTTCATACAGCCTTATAAGCTGTACAGAAAACTCGGTATAAGAGAGAGAGAGAGAGAGAGAGAGAGAGAGAGGAACACACACACGACGCACTCGAACTTCCCCTTCGCCGTTACGATAGTGTTTACCATTATTCGATTTTTTGCCTACCTCCCCCCCCCCCCCCCATGAGGTTATATCCCCCTTACCCCCCCCCTCTCCCCCCTCTCTCTCTTGATCGTTTCCCCCCCCCCCCCCCCCTTCCCTTCCCCCGTACTCACCGCCGTTTGCAATGTTGCCGGGATAACAGTGCAATTGGATTGGCGCGATCGTGATGGTGTCTCGGTCTCTCAGCTTAGCTTTGCAAGAGAATTCTCTCTCTCTCTCTCTCTCTCTCTCTCTCTCTCTCTCTCTCTCTCTCTCTCTCGGTTCTTACTTAGATGTCTTTTCGTCTTATTATAATCGGTGTTCGTTATATGGAGGTCTAAGCAGGTCGTCGTCGGTGTGAGTCATATTCCTCTCTCTCTCTCTCTCTCTCTCTCTCTCTCACAGTCTGAGACGTATATGGGAACACTCGTTTCCTTTAGTGGGAAAATTCTCTCTTTCTCTCTTATTTATAAATGAGGTTTTGACTATGCGTCTGTGAATATATTTAAAAGATTGCTTACTGTTCATTTCGAGAGAGAGAGAGAGAGAGAGATAGAGAGAGAGAGAGAGAAAAGAGATTGACTTTTCAACTCACGCCCCCTTCTCTTCTTCACACACTGAGTTATTAGCGTGTCTTCTCGCATCTCCCCCAACCCCCTTCCGTCTTTTGTTTTCTTTCAGTCTCCTCTTCTCGAATTCTCTCTCATTCTCTTTCTCTCTCTCTTATCTCCCCGTTTTTATTGGGTTTTTTTTTTTTTTTTTTTTTTTTTTTTTTTCTCTCCTTTTTTTTTTTTTCTATTCCCCTCCACCCCCCTAAGTTTCAGGTTTCTTCCGTTTCGTTTCAGGATACGATATCCAGTTTCTCTCTCTCTCTCTCTCTCTCTCTCTCTCTCTCTCTCTCTCTCTCTCTCTCTCTCCACGCTTCCGTTTCTGTCTCACGCTCTCTCTCAGACGTATAAATATGAGCGCACGCGTTTATTTTAAAGTGGAAAACTCTCTCTCTCTCTCTCTCTCTCTCTCTTCTCTCCTCTCTCTTGCCATGTGTTCACATACCAACGGCGCGAATTAGATGAGTCAGCCGAAGTCTACTTGCTTTGATAACCGTCACGTGGAATAACACAGGAAGGGGTTGTATTTTTTCGCTTATTGGGGGTTGTGAAGATCCCGAGACTGGGGAGCGGTTGTTCGTTGGGTGCTGGGGTTGTGGTTTCTTCTTGTATTGTTGTTAGTTTTGGGGTTTTGTATTTGGGTTGTGATTCACTTTGCAACTGAAGTGGTCAGTTGGGCAGTCGTTTTTGATTTGCAAAAAAAAAATAAATAAATAAATAAATAAAAATAGGTCAATCAGACAATTCAGG
>NC_087224.1:6474423-6484423 GCF_015104395.2 Macrobrachium nipponense
GAGGTTCCCGATTATCATGAAAACCATTATCGGGGATTTAGATATAAAGTCCTGCGTTGCCTTTTGGGCTAAGGCAGAGGAGACCTCATTCTTGAAAGGAGGAAGATTTCTGGGGTCTACCCTTCATAAACTGTGAGGGCGGGCTCCGAGGTACAGCCTGCTGAAAAATATTCGGATATAAGTCCGCCAATACCGCAAGTAATCTTTTCAGATCCGCCGCATGAAGAGTTTCTTGCGTCTCCTCCTCTGATATCTCATCCAAAGTATTGGCGATTTCCGATGTTCGAACGAGTGGGGGTGGGGGAATCACGCGCATCGTCTTACTTGCGTGCGTCATGCATGCGTCCAACCTGCTGCGAGGGAGCATGCTGCGTGCGTCCTGCGTGCGTCCAGCCTGTTGCGAGGGAGCGTCACGATCCTTGTTATTTCCCGTCACACGTCCGGTAAGCTGCGAGGGAGCCTGGTTGCGTGCGTCATGCTTGCGTCTGCTTCGTCACGGGTGTAGGTTGCTGTGAGTGTCTAAGAGCGCTGCAACCTGCAGCGAGTCTTCGTCTTGCCGTCTGTTAGCGTACGCTGTGCTAACTGCGGTTTTTATTCTGGTGTTTTATCGGTCGCGCTTCACCTGCTAGTCCATGCGACTTGTAGACATCAAAACCGAGACGTAATGGACTGCTGAAGCTTGACAAGAAAGCTGCTTGCGGTACCTCTTGCTGTTGGGGAATAACTGAAGGCGGCACTGCCCGCCCACCTACCGCTTCGGAGACACTAGTAGTTATCTTCTGTCGACAAGGTGGAGACGCTCCATGAGACACCTCCCAGTCTGGGGGAGAGAAGAAGCATGCACCAGACGTAAAGCAAAATGATATTTTCATGATAAAATAAAGTTTCACATATACTTAACCGAACAGTTACATAGCTATAGCTTCTTACCTACGGCAGTCGAAATTCAAATTGTTGGCGCCAGCGGCGTTGCTATCTTAAGTATAGGTGATACAAGACCCGCCCACATCGGGTAACCCTGGGTACTGCTAGCCTTCTACCGTCAATTTTCGTTTAGCCGACACGTCCATCTGTGGGGAGGGGGTGGGTGGGCTTTGATTATGTAACTGTTCGGTAAGTATATGTGAAACTTTATTTTATCATGAAAATATCATTTTCACATAAGTGGACTTACCGAACAGTTACATAGCTGAATCCAAACTACCCGGAAGGAGGAGGGTAGATGGACTACATAAAAATGACAGTAAGACCACATTAAACAGCAAATGTTGCAGTACCCTACCTTGTGAGAGAGCAGCTGCAGGAGAATACTGCCTCTGGTTGGCGCTCTCATCACTCGTAGGAGACGTGGCAGTATAGGCCAGGGTCGTCCCTACTTAGTGGGATTTTGTAACCATGGACAAGACCGTTGGTTGACAAAAATATTAAAAAACAGATAATGCCCTGCCCTGGGCTTCAGAAACCAGATAAACAACAGACCATCACCTATACCAAAAATAATGACATACTCAAAAGTAATAAATAAGATCTGGAGGTTCTCCAAAAGCACTATGAGCCTCCAGTCTGCCCACGACTCAACCTAACCTATAACAAGGCGAGGAGACAGTAGAGGATAGAAAGTTCCCCTATGTTTCCTTTACCAACACCATGCCCGCTACCGACAAAAGGACCCAATTTACAACAAACTATCATAGGTAGCCTCTACATTCTTCAGGTAAAATGAGGCGAACACAGATCTCGATCTCCAAAACGTAGATTGAAGAATCGAGGAAAGCGACATATTGTGCTTGAAGCTTAAGGATGTCGCCACTGCACGTATTTCTGTGCTTTCACCTAAGCACATTTAGAGTCTGATCTTGGACTTGAGAGTGTGACTCCAGTATCAGACTTCTCAAAAAGAACGAAATAGCGTTCTTGGAGAGGGGTTTTGCAGAATTCTTAACGAACACCAAAGTCGGTCGGAATTACCTACTAACGGATTGTGTCCTTGACAGGTAACATTTCAGAGCTCTGACAGGACATAGTAAATATTCTTCGTCCATCGGACCCACTATATTAGATAATCCCTTAAGTACAAAAGATTTAGGCCATGGGTTAGAGGGAGATTCGTTCTTTGCTAAAAATTCGTTAACAAAAGAACCAAACCGCATACGATTTTTGAACCCCACCTCTTTGTGGATGGCTTGTAACTCACTCACTCTGCCTGTGAGCAAAGCGAAGAGAAAAAAGTGCCTTCCTCGTTACATCTCTCAAAGACGCTTCACGAAGTGGCTCGAATCGTGAAGACATCAGAAAAGTTAAAACTACGTCCAAGTTCCAGTCCACACTATCCTTCTTGGATACTTTTACTGTATTAAAAGATTTAATTAAATCTCCAATATCCTGGTTAGAGGAGATGTCAAGCCCTCTATGCTTAAACACTGAGGACAGCATAGCTCTGTACCCTTTAATTGTCGATACCGACAAGTTCTTAACTTCTTTAAGGTACAGCAAAAAATCAGCTATTTCTGTCACAGAGGTTTTAGAAGACAAGAAATTATGTCTTCTGCACCAAGTCCTAAAGACTCCCCACTTTGATTGGTAAAGCCCTTAGCTCTGACGAGTTTCCGGACAGTCTGAACCCTGTCAGTGACAGAGCGGACAAATTCTGATGATACCTGTCGAAGTGGGCGCTGTTTGAGTAGCCGAGGATACTGAGGAAGAAGTCTGGGTATGGTCTAATAACCAACTTGAGAAGGTCTGGAAACCACTCTTTCCTGGGCCAGAATGGTGCTACCAACGTCATTGACACATTTTGATGTGAGAGGAACTTGTTCAACACCTCTCTGATCATTCCAAATGGGGGAAAGGCGTAAACGTCTAGACCCGTCCAATCCTGAAGCATTGCGTCGGTCTTCCAAGCAAGAGGATCTGGAACTGGGGAACAAAAGATCGGAAGTCGATTGTTCCTCGACGTGGCAAACAGATCCACTGAAGGTCTTCCCCAAAGTTTCCACAGTTCCTGACAAATTTGTCTTGCAATGTCCACTCCGTGGGAAGAACTTGGTTTACTCGACTGAGTTCGTCTGCCAGTACATTTAACTTCCCCTGTACAAACCTCGGAACGAGGGAAATATCCCGATCTTGAGACCAGAG
Source organism: Macrobrachium nipponense (assembly GCF_015104395.2). Taxonomy (NCBI): domain Eukaryota; kingdom Metazoa; phylum Arthropoda; class Malacostraca; order Decapoda; family Palaemonidae; genus Macrobrachium; species Macrobrachium nipponense. Next base: position 6,477,559 of record NC_087224.1, read on the forward strand.
AAGGAGATCTTCTGCGACTTTGTTGAGGGAGAAATGAATGGGTTCCTCCCTGATTCCTGATATAAGATAGAGCGGTGGTGTTGTCGGAGTATACTGCCACTCTCTTTTCCCACGACCAAAGGGAGCGAATGCTTGCAGACCGAACCAAATCGCCTTCAACTCCTTCATGTTGATGTGATTCAACCTCTCTTTCTCTGACCATAATCCTGAGATCTTTTTGGTCCCTAGAAGAGCTCCCCAACCTCTGTCCGATGCGTCGGAGTATAATTCTACGTCTGGGTTCCTTGAATGTCAGGGAGAGACCCTCCTGCAATCTTTCCCTCGACATCCACCATCTCAAGTCGTTCTTGATCTCTTCCGACACTGGGAACAGAATACGTGTCTGGTTGAGACTTCAGACACCAACTCGCTTTGAGATAAAACTGAAGAGATCTCATGTGAAGACGACCCAACTTTACAAACGTCTCTACTGATGATAACGTCCCTAGAAGACTCATCCACTTCCAAGGCGGAGGAGGACTGACGATTCAGGAATTGGCTCACTTTTTTGAGGCAAGATTCTATTCTTTTCGGGGACAGAAAAACCCGAAAAGTCTGAGAGTCCAGAATCATCCCCAAATAGGGGATCTTCTGGGACGGCACTAATTGAGACTTCTCCAGGTTGATGAGAATTCCCAATTGACTCGCTAATGACAGTGTCTTCCGTAAATCCTTCACGCACTGTGTCCTCGAACCCGATCTGAGAAGCCAGTCGTCCAGGTAAAAAATGCTGCATTTATGCCCAACATATGCAGCCATTTCCCCAATGGAGCAAGAACACGAGTAAATACTTGAGTGGCCGTCGAAAGGCCGAAACAAAGGGCTCTGAATTGATACGTCCTCCCTTCGAACACAAATCTCAGGAACTTCTTTGAACTCTGGTGAATCGGGACATGAAAGTAGGCGTCCTTCATGTCCAGGGACACCATCCAATCGCCTGGGCGAAGTGCCGACATCACAGAATGATTTGTTTCCATATTGAACTTTGTCTTCAGCAACAAAAAGGTTCAATGCGCTTACATCTAGCACTGGCCTCCAACCTCCCGAGCTTTGGGAACTACAAAAGAGTCTGTTGTAGAATCCCTGAGAAACTGTCGAGGACTTCCTCTATTGCTCCCTTCTTGATGAGTGCATTGACCTCTGCTGCTAAAGCCAAAAGCTCTCTCTGATCCTGGAGAATATGCTGTAAGCTGATTGGTGTATCGGAGAGAGGAGGATCTAAAACAAAAGGAATCGAGTATCCCTCTCGAAGAACTTGAACTACCCATTGCTCTGCACCTCTTCGACTCCATTCTTCCCAAAAAAGATGGAGTTTTGCCCTACTTGCACGTGAAGGAACGGCTTCTCACTTGTCCGAAGGTTTGGGGGGAGGCTTTCTTGAGGACTTGTACTGTGGACGCAAATTAGTCCTGGGTCGTTGCACTTAGGTTTATTCCCTCGAAAGGGATGCTTCTGAAGAGGAGAAGACTTAGCTCCTGTCGTAGTAGGCTCTTTCGGACGTCTGGAAGACTGAAGAAGGAGATCATTAGTAGATTTCTTTTCTAAATCCGAAAGAATTTGCTGAATGGTTTCTTCAGGGAAAAGATGAGATTTACAGAGAGGAGCAAAACATGAGAGCCGACTTCTGGTTATTAGTGACTCCTTTAGACACGAAAGAACACCACCTTTCTCTCTTCTTCATCACTCCCATTGTGAAAAGGGACTGCTAATTCTCCTGACCCATCTCTAACAGCCTTATCCGCACAGGACAGAACTCCTAACCAGTCTGTGGCAAAATCTTCTTCTAAAGACTGACAGTCTTCAATCTTGCGAGCTAAAGAGGCAATAGTCCAGTCCAAAAAACTAAATACCTCAAATACTTTAAAAAATATTCTTCACCAAATGGTCCAGCTCTGAAGAAGAAACAAAATTTTAGCTGACGAAAAAAGCTGCTCTTCGGTTGTGAGTCCACTAAACCGGAGAAGTCTCCCTGGGAGGAGGCAGACACTCCCAAAGAAGGAAAAACTTCTCCAGTTGCGTAGAAGCGATACGCTTTACTCTGAAGCTTAGAAGGTGGAAAGCAAACGAAGCCTTACCTGTTTCCCTCTTCTTAGAAAGCCACTCTGTTGACTCCTTAAGGGCCTGCTTCGATGACTGAGAAAGAAACCAGTTTAGGTAGACACGAATACGCTGTCTTCCTATCTTTAACGAACATTGAAGGCGGTGAAGACGGAGAAGCAGGTTCAAAGTAATCTGGATAAAGTGGACAGGAAAAATTTAAGAAGACTCGAATAAGCCGACGAATCCTTGTCATCTTGATCCAAAAGCTTCCTCTTCAGACTGCAACGGAAGCAGAGTCGAAATCAGGGCTTATGTTCTACCCCGGTGGTGGAGGATTTCAACAAACATCATAAGATCCTGGAAATGCTTCTTAAATGGAGCTAAGGTAGAATCGTCTAACACTGTAGCAGTCGATGGTCTTTCAGTTGAAGAACGATTCTTTCTAACAGGTGAAAGTCTTCGCACCACGAGTCGACACAGGCGAACAACCAGTCGAAATTCCTATCGACTCACGGCGAGGGGAGTCGAACAAAGACGAGCGAATACGCTTCTCTGGACAGTAATACGGAGTCGAACGAGGCGACCGAGCCGAAACTGCGACCGAGACTCGCTTGGGAGAGTCGAGCGATCGGGAATTATCACAAAGTCTAGTCCGAGAGCCATTGCTTTTAGCCGAAAAATGCGACTGCGGAGGAGATTCACTAAATATCACATCCGGAGCAAACTACACGAAGGTTGAGGACTCCAATGCCTCTTAGACTTCTTAACAGGAGTCGGTGACGAATCACCCGCAAGAATCGAATGTCTTTTTAACGGTCGAGACACCAAATCACCTCGCCTTTTGCGCACTGGCAATTGCTTCACTTCCGAATCAGAAGACAGACGAGAATCACAAACACTAACACCTTTCCACATCTTTTGGACGACACCCGCGAGTCGACGGAGTCGACGGCTGACGTGGGCAAACTCCCCCAGACTCCTTCCGACCTCCGGTATGTCTTCTCCCGGTTGCGGGGGGGGAGCGGGACAGTGACCTTCGTCTGGGAGTCGAGGGGGAACGGACAACCGCCTCCTCAGGCGCAACATTAACACTTTGCACTGCACTAGATTTCACTGTACTATCTACGAAAGCTTTAAAAGACATTCCTAACTTCATAACTGATTCAGCTAACACTTCGAACTTTTATCCATCTTAGACTCAAGCAAGGCAATGGTGTTGGGTTCGGAAACATGGGGCAACTTGAACAGGGGTAATCAAAGGAGAAGTAGGAGGACTATTAATTGGAGAAATATTCTCTAATAAAGGAGAGGCAAGAGAAGACTTATTTGTCTCCGAAGGAACAGGAGGAGTAGTTTCTAACCTATTCTACTACTAGCCCTAAGAGCTGCCTTCCTATTCCTATCTTTCTCCATTTTCTCAGCATGCGATCTAACCGCCTTCCATCCTGTTCATCCAATTCTTTACATTCATCACATGTAACATCCATACCATTACAATTTTGTCCTCTGCATTTAGTGCACTTAGAGTGCGGATCGTGACATAACTTAAGCTAATCTTGTTTGCAGCCAGCGCTGCAAAACCTTACAGCAGATGAAACTAGAATCTGACATAATTAGCAATAATGACGAAAACTGAATAGAGATAGCTAACTGGCAAGAAAAAAACCAAAACAAAAAAAAAAAAACTTGTACATCACCAAACAAAAAAACCAAAATCCAAAATGGCGACGCAGGAGACTGCAGCGAAAATCTCACAGGTGTTTACCCCGTGAGCGGCAGAAAACGAAAATTGACGGTAGAAGGCTAGGCAGTACCCCAGGGTCCGGTTTCCCGGATGTGGGCGGGTCTTGTATCACCTATACTTAAGATAGCACGCCGCTGCACCAACAATTTGAATTTCGACTGCCGTAGGTAAGAAGCATAAGCTATGTAAACTGTTCGGTAAGTCACTTATGTGAAACTTCTTCTTCCGAAGAGCTGTGCATTATGGCGTCTCCTCAATTACTGCACGACGGTTGCTGTAACGCTACGGGGGACTTGGGTCTCTTGATTCTAGGGGTTGACGCCAACCGCGTCGAGGTCTTGCGTCATCAGACGAAGACGCAAGCACCGAAAGTCTCTTCGTCCGATATTTCCTTACCTCCTGCCAAGGAGACGGCCGCCTGTGCGACATCTTGCCTCTTATATTGGGCAGGAGAGCAAGTATCCGAACACTTCCTCATCTCACCTTTCCTGTGGCGAGGAGAGCGTCCTGGGATGCGTCAGCAGGATTGCTCGAGGGGACGCCCGCTCGCTTTTTAACATCTCTCCACCTCCCTTCGCCGGTCGACATTCCTTCTCCCAGGGGTTGGGGGGGGAGCATGGAAGAGGTCTAGGACTAGGAGCGTGACAGACACGAAACGGGCGCACCCTCCACTACACTAACACTGTCACCAAATTTGCGATGCAAAACTACGCACTGTCTATTCAGTCCCCTTTCCGAAGAAAGGGATGTATTAACACGCAAGCCAGAAAACTAGCCGCAAAAACATTCATAGTCGGCTAACTTATCTACGACTCCTCAGGTGGGTCTGGTACTCTTAACTTAGGGCTAGGCTCAGGAATATTAATATTAGACAGGTTAGACAAGCTTGACTATCAGAAGAACTAGCTAATAGAACACAATACGATTCTAGTTCTTCTAATTAAATCTAATTGCATCTTATAGTAAACATACTTTCATTATTTTCTCAGAGAACGTTACACACTCATCCTATCTGCTAACAAATGTACATATTCTGCTTCCTGCATTTGTTAACTATTGTATGAGGATCAAGAGTTGTATGGAAGCCGGGACTCGAAACCCTTAACTACAGAGTCGGCCATTTCTTGAATCAGAAAAGAAAACAAGAAAAATTGTAGAAGTCGGAAACTGACCAACTGAAACTTATTCGTGTGTAAAACAAATTAAGGATAATCTGATATCAGCGAAAGCCATTAAGTAACAAAAAAAGTAAGCAATGGGTACTTCACCAATTGTAGTAAAAGCAAACCCAAACAAAGAAGAGCGAATTCCAACGTGCTGCTCGAACGACGGCAGGGAAGGGAATTTCTGAGGATAAATGGGAATGGTTCCAGATACCTACAGAGGGAGCACAGGTATGATCACCTGACCGTCTATCGGCGATAGCCGCGAATTTTGAATTTCTGCCGTGCGCGCGACGAATCGGCGGGATTAAGCTATATATATGTAACTACCAGGGAAGTTAGATATTTAAAAATTTTGTTTTTAGCCGCACGTGGACGTGCGTCTCCGACGCTGGGGTCCGCATGAAGAGGGACCTGCCCAACTTTGAGTTATAATCAAATGTGATGATTTGTGGTTATGATAAAGGATTAAAGTATTTTTTTATTATATTCTAATGGACACATTTATGTAAATATCTTTGTTTCAGAAGTTCCTGTATCAAAGTGTTCAGTTCACACACAATTCTACGTATCTTAATTTTTGTTGTTAAATTAAAACAAAGTGCAACTTTAATTTCGAAATCAGTAATCCTTCCCTCAGAGTTACAAGTTTCTTACGTTGATACGGACTTCTGTAATTGGTATAAAATTTTGATATTCGAGATATAATGCCCTCGTGAACTAAGTCAAAGGTTTTCTGCGGCATCCGACAATATTAAAAAAAAAAAAAAAAAACTTGTCTGGACGCTATCGTAACTTATGAAAGATTTTTGCATATTCTCCGCTCTTTCCTCATCTAAAGCTTATGTCATAAGTCAAGATTTTCCTACTGTTCAACGCCTCTAATTTGGTTGACAGCACAGAGTCAGACGAAAACCTCGCGCTCTCCCTTCATAACGGCAACTACTGCTGAAGTTTGAATTGTCCGTCTTATAACCGTCACTAGTGTGTGGTGGGTTGGGCCACACGCGCAGAAGACGGAGACACTTGTAGACGGATAGCCGTGTAGCACGCACGCGACGCGCCGCGACGGATTCGGTGGGGCCTTAGCCTTATAAAACCAACTGCGGCAAGAGTAAGGTACTCGGACTCGGAACCGGAACGCCAATGGAAGACTGTGGTCGATGTAAATTTAAACAGATTCAAACCTCAAACCAAAGTTAAAATGAAAGTTGAAACGTCTTACAATTGTGTCTTAATAAAATAATGTGTTCTGGAGGCCACTAGACTGGATAAAATCGTTTCCCAATGCTCTCTCTCTCTCTCTCTCTCTCTCTCTCTCTCTCTCTCTCTCTCTCTCTTCAGCTAGACCTTCCTGCTTACTGTACATTTCTCTCTCTCTCTCTCTCTCTCTCTCTCTCTCTCTCTCTCTCTCTCTCTCTTCCTCGCTTGCTGCACGTTTTCTAGCGCTTTCTTTTTCTCGCTCTCTTCACCTGGGCCTTCCTTAATTACTGTACGTTTTCCTCTCTCTCTCTCTCTCTCTCTCTTCTCTCTCTCCTTCTAGACCTCCCTTGCTTGCTGTCTGTATCTTTACTGGATGTTCCTGACAAATTGAATTTTTATTCTCATCAAGATTTTTATTTTTTTATTTTCCTAAAAAAAGCTAAAGCAGATTATTTTATTTTTCATAAAAAAGCTAAAGTAGATTATTTTATTTTTATCATAAAAAAAGTGAAGTGAATTATTTTATTTTTCATAACACAAGCTTAAGTAGATTATTTATTTTTTCTTTAATTTTTTTTAGTAGATATTATTTTTTTTTTTCATAAGAAAGCTAAAGCAGATTACTTTATTTTTTATCATATAAAACCTTAAGTAGAGTATTTCTATATTTTCATTA
>NC_087224.1:6489423-6491159 GCF_015104395.2 Macrobrachium nipponense
GTCGATTCTTGTTGGACGTTCAAGGTCGGCTTCTGAATAGCGATGCTCACTGCTTCCGTTATTAAGAGGCGACCGTAGTTGTCTTCTCTGTGTACGACCTGGGTGTTCCTTCTATGAGCTCTTGTAGAGATGGCTTCCTGTCGTGAACATCTATGTAATGTTGATGGATGGCCCTCCTTGATTTCTATGAGCCAGCAGACGTCTCCGAAGGGTCGTTGTAGTGTGCCCGATGTAGTTTTGGCGTGAGGTTTACACTCCTCTGGACAAGTAAATTTGTAAACTACATTCGTGCACATCTTCGGTCCCGGAGCGGTGCTGTTCTTCATTATTAAGGCTGCTACAAGGTTGGGCGGGTTTACTATATATCCTGAGGCTTATTTTATGGTAAGGGGCTTTTGGGGGTTTACGCCTCTGTTTATTATCCCTCTTCTGAGGTCCTCGGTGGGGTCTTTTGTCAAGCGTTGGAATTTGGAAGTGTCCAGGAGGATCCTATCCATCTTTTCAAAATAATCACTTTCTTCATCACTACGTACACTGATGATTTGTCACCTTTCGTATGATGATGTCTGGGTTGCTACGTAGTTCTTTAGCGGCAAAAGACCCCACCGAGGACCTCAGAAAGAAAGTGTCGAGCTTGTGACTAGGGCCAACAATCAGCAAGACGTCGTAAAATTCCCTAAGGTAAAAGGAGACTATGGGCCCGGTTACTGCTACGGAAACAGTGAAAACACACAAGGCAGGCAAAACCCCCTCTAAGGCCCATCATCTCTCAGATGACGCCCCAACCTATAGGATAGCGAAAGTCCTGAATGATTTGCTGGTACCTTACATACCCGGTGCATATTCACTGAAATCAGCGGTGGAGTTTATTGATCTCCTACAGGAAAAAAGGACCAGAAGACGACATTGCCTCACTCGACGTGGAGAGTTTGTTTACGAACGTTCCCGTCGAAGAAAAGAACGATCGACATCATTCTGATCGTGTATTACAGGTCCGAGAAGAACCCGCTGCCCATTTCGAAGATGTCCTCCGAGAGATGCTGAAAGCTAGCACTACAGAAGCCCCTTTCCTCTCTCATCAGGGGAATTATTCGACAAGTAGACGGAGTCGCCATGGGATCCCACTAGGGGTCCTCTTTGCAAATATGTACATGGCCACCGTCGAAGAAAGGACCTTTAGAGAACATCTAAAACCTAGGATTTATGGGCGGTACATCGACGATATATTCGTCACAATAAAAGAGCCTGAAGATACCAAAAAACTAGCAGATGCTCTGAAAAAAGAAACTCAGTGCTCAACTTCACCACAGAGCACAGCCAGCAGAAGACTTTGCCATTCTTGATGTCCTGGTAAAACAACAAGAAGGACAGTTTAAGACGACCGTTTATTATACGAAAGCAACGAACGCTGGGCGTTGTTTGAACGCACGCGGGGAGTGCCCGGACGCATATAAAAAGTCTGTCGTGAGTGCGTATGTCAACAGAACCTTCACACACAGCTCATCATGGAAAGATATAACATAACGAACTCGACCGAATTCGCCAACTGCTGACAAACAAACGGGTATGCAGATCAAATTATCGAAGCAGCAATAAAAAAGAAAATGGACGAATTTTACCAACCCAACACCATGGAAAAACGAGAGGGAAAACTTGATTATTTACCATCGTGTACATTATGGGTCGCATACAAGGAGGATTGCTGCACAACTACGCGGGATAATAAACAGAGGCGT
>NC_087224.1:6491659-6512777 GCF_015104395.2 Macrobrachium nipponense
GAATAAATATGTAAATATAAAAATAAAACTAAATAAAAATTAAATTAAAAAAAATATAAATAAATAAATAAATAAAAATAAAAAATAAATAAAGTATTACATAAATAAATTAATAGAAAATATGAATAGATAAAAATCTATGAAAATCAATAATTATACATACAAATTCAATTAAATAAAAATAAAAAACGAGGCAATAAATAATTAATAAAAATAAATTAGTAAATGCAAAATAAAAATTAAATAATTAAATAAATAAAATAAATATAAAATAAATAAATAAATAAAATTGAATAAATAAAATTTTTAAAAAAAATAAAAATAAAAATGAAAAGGAAAATAAAAAAAAACAGTTCAATAAATAAAAGAAAATGAATAAATAACTAAAAATAAACAAAAAATAGATAAAAAAATAAAATAAAACGTAAATAAAAATAAAAATAAAAAATAAAAATAAAAGAAATAAATGAATAAAAAGAAATAAAACAAAAATGAATATAAATCAATCAATAAATAAAAATATTATGGCAATAATAGAAATGTTATAAAAATAGATAATATGACTAAATATAAATAATAAAAATAAATATAAATCAATAAATAATACATAAATAATATGTAAATAAAATAAATAGTTAAAAATAAATACATAAAAATAAATTATTAATAAATACAAATATATTCATAAATAAGAATAAATAAAAATGAATTAATAAATAAAAAATAGATAATATTAATAAATTAGATTAATAAACAAAAATAAATAAACAAAAATAACTTATTGAAAAATTAATAAAATAAATATAATTAAATACATAAACAAAATTAATTAAATATCTATAAATAATAAATAAATAAAAACCTGAAAGAAAATAATAAGATAATAAATTTAATGCACATGAAAAAATTCTAAAATAAAATAAAATAATGTAAATTAAATAATAACATTAAAAATAGATAATATAAAAATTAAAAAATAAAAAAATAAAAATAAATAATAACAAATAAAATAAGAAAATATTGAAAATTAAATATATAAAAATAATAAAAATATTAGTCATTATTCAGATGGAAAAAGCACTACAGAAGACGGACCCAAGCACGACTTCAGCGAGAGTTTCTACGACTTGTGCTAAGTGCATGGCCACACCGCTTCCTGGTCGAGATGTCCCAAGAAAGCAGCTGCTGTTACTACCATTGCAATGACAGGGACGGAGAATCCTTCAGTTCTAGTAGGCCCTCTAGCGCAGGGCCCTATATTTGTGCACCTCCCAGAGGTCACTATCCTGCCCACAAGGTCCGAGCTTTCAATGACACTGGTACACAGATATCCGTCATTTGCGAGGATGAGATTCCTTGCTGAGCTCCGGTCGACAGGCACCAATTCGTCACAAAGGAAAGCCTCAACCAGATTAAGATGTTCTTTCCTACTGTCTGGTCGAGAGTCACCCGACCTCACTGCTTTAAGGTTATGTACTATGACAAGATTTTAAGCCTCCTCTTACTGCCTTTTCACAGTCTAAGGGCCCCCACCCTTCCATACCCCCAGAAAAATCCTACAGTCCTCCAAGAACCAAGGTATCTAGAGAGAAAGGTAGAGTCATCCCCACTTAGTATTGCAGAAGCCTCTTTGTGTACGTTGCTGAACATTTGTACAAGTAGTCTCCTGATGTTTGGTGCGGGAGTGGTTCTTTGTAGCCCTCTCATGGGCGTAGCAGGAGAGTCTCTCAGACAGGCGCATGCTGGTCATATGAAAGTTGGGCATAAGTAAGGTGGTTGCATCTGGAGCGAATGAAATCAGCTTGTCGTCATCTCTTGCCTGCCTAGGTCACGCCCCCTTTACACCTGGGCAGCTGTGCGATGATGGCAAGCTTGTAGTAATAGTAATTTAGTTGAAATGTTATTCATTACACATTCTTAAGGTAACTGTAATTGTAATTCTTCAAAGAAATCTCTGCTTATTATTAATTCTAGTTGTAATAGAAATTTGCTGAACGTATGATGATGTCTTACTTCAGATATGACGTCACTTACCGAAATATTTCTTGGAAATCAATAAAAATCTAAACATTTTATTATGTTTTCCTGATTTATGTGGCACAAGACACCACAATTTAGGTATGTAAAAATGTCAACAAAGTTAAAAAGTTCGCCTTCCCTCTTTGAGAACTGAAATATGACGAGAAGAGCATAAATGGGGAAGAGCCTAGTGATAGAAAACGATCAAGCAAATATCCTCGGGTACTGTAGTATCAATACACAAAAAGTGATATGTGCCAAAAGACCAAACGTGACGTTGATTGACGCCATTAAGAAGAAAGTATCACTCATTGATGTCGCAATACGAAGTGACACCAGAGTAGAAGGGAAATAATGAAAAGTATCAGGAGAGAGAGAGAGAGAGAGAGAGAGAGAGAGAGAGAGAGAGAGAGAGAGAGAGACTTTGATTTCATAGTATATCTATAAAGAATGATATATAAATATGTACAATCATCTTGACCCTGGATGTGAAAATTGACATTCCATAGGCACTCTACTTAGCCTGTTTAAGTAGTGCCAAGGAATAGTCAGAATCCAGACTTGGTATAAAATAGACATTCATAATTACCAATTTTAGACATGCCAACCTTCATTGCGTTGTTCAGCAGTTTAAGGGTAGGCTCCACTTTGGGGGGTGCCGATCGTAAAAAAATATTTGCCAAAAATACACTAATCAAGACAGGCTAATGAAATTTTCAGGCATATTAGCACTATAATAATGCATATTCCCTGTGAGTTTTATCATCCTACAGGGAAAATTAATGATTTTATGAAAAAAATGTGAAAAAAATGCAAAAATTTCCGGCCCCTCGTACTGAAGGTTATTTGGTGATTGGTGAGAAACTACAGTCTTGAATAGAAATTCGGTCTGCAGAATGTTGGTATCCACCTGGAACATGCACAAAAAAATTATCAAAATAGAACAGTAAATAAGCACGTAATAACAAAAAAAGAGCAACAACTTTGTAAGTTCAGCGAAAGCCCCGCCGAAATAGCAGACTATAGCTAGGAAGAATATTCAGGAAAAATTCAAATCTCGATTTAGGGACAAAACCTTTTGAGAGTTTGTAGTTAATATGTCACTTGATAGCCTAAAACATCTAAAAATTATATTATTTAGGACAATCAAGAAAAAACCACCCCCCCCAACCCTTTTTTTTTTTTTTTTTTTTTTTTTTTTTTTTTTTTGGAGGTGGGTTTCTTGATTGTCCTAAATAATATAATTTTTAGATGTTTTAGGCTATCAAGTGACATAATAAACTACAAACTCTCAAAAGGTTTTGTCCCTAAATCGAGATTTGAATTTTTCCTGAATATTTCTTCCTAGCTATTGTCTGCTATTTCGCCGGGGCTTTCGCTGAACTTACCTGAAGTTGTTGCTCTTTTTTTTGTTATAAACGTGCTTATTTACTGTTCTATTTTGATAATTTTTTTTGTGCATGTTCCAGGTGGATATACCAACATTCTGTCAGACCGAATTTCTATTCAAGACTGTAGTTTCTCACCAATCACCAAATAACCTTCAGTACGAGGGGCCCGGAATTTGCATTTTTTCACATTTTTTTTTCATAAAATCATTAATTTTCCCTGTAGGATGATAAAAACTCACAGAGAATATGGCGTTATTATTATAGTGCTAATAATGCCTGAAAATTCATTAGCCTGTCTTGATTAGTGTATTTTTGGCAAATATTTTTACGATTTTTTTACAATCGGGAACCCTGTGACCTCCAAAGTGGAGCCTACTTAAGACAACTATGAGGAAAATCATAATTATGAAAATAGAACTACATAATATTACTGCTGCTGAGGCAGCAATTACTTTTAATTTAACATGTTTAAAAGAAGGTTTACTTTAGCAATAAAGGTAAAGATAATGGAATAATATCGTGTAATATAAAATTAAAATATACAAATAACAAAAAGAAATGTAAGTGTAAATTAATAGTTATAAATATAAAAATAATACAAGTAATGATAAAACAATAATAAAATAAATAAGAAATAAAAAATATATTCACAAACTACAACTAGTAAAATGATTTATGAAATTTGATAGTACAATCAATAACTGTAAAAATGAAAATAATTATAAAATTATAAAATAAATACAAATAGCAAAATATAATACAATTAAAATTTCTAAATATATACCGTATATATGAAAAAAATAAAAGAATAAGAATAACGAAGTTATATTATTAATAATGAAAATTAAAAAATTTAATCATGATAAAAGTGAGAATAAATACAAAAAATAAAGTGAAACCAATGAAAATAAAGAAATACATAAAAAATAAATTAATAAAATGAATAAATAAATAATTAATAAAAATATAAATAAATAAATGAATAAATTACTAAATAAATACATAAATAAATAAATGAATAAAAACTATATAAGAATGAATAAATAAATAAATAAAATAAAAAATAAAAAAGTAATAAATACAAAATAAAAAGAAATTAATAAATAATTAAACAAATAAATGAATAAATAAATAAAAAGAAACCCATTAGTAAACCATAAATAAAACAAATAAAATGATCAAATAAATAAAAGAAATAAATAAACAAACATTAAATATAACTAATACAAAAATAAAATAAAAACTTAAATAAATAAAATAAATGTATCAAAAATTAAAATAAACAAATGGATAAATAAAAAGAATAAAAATAAAGAAAATAAATAAAGAAATAAATAAATAAATAAATAAATAAATAAATAAATAAACCAAGGAAAGAAAGATAAAGAAATAAATAGATAAATAAATAAATTAAAAATAAGTAATAATTTAATAAATAAAAAATACACAACAAAATGAATAAATAAATAGAAATAAATAAACGAATATAAATAAATAAACGAATTAAAATAAATAAATAAACAAATAAATAAATAAAAATCAATTAATAAAATAAATAAATAATAAAATAATAGATTAATAAATAATCATATATATGAATAGATAATAAATAAATAAATAAATAAATAAATAGATAATAAAAATTAAATAATAAATATAAAAATACTATAAATAAAAGTACAGAAATAAGAATAAATGAATGCCTAAAAAAAATAAAACATAAATAAATTATTTAATAAAAAGGGAAAAATAACAATATAAAAATAAAAATAAATAAATAAAATAAATAAAAATAAAAAAATAAATAAAAATAAATATGAAAAAACACATAAAGAAATAAATATGAGATAAAAAATCACTAAATAGAAATAAATAAATAAATAATAAAAACGAATAAATAAACTAATAAAACTATAAAAATGAATTAACAATAAATTAAAAAAAATAAACAAAATAAATAAATAAATGAAAATTAATAATAAATAAATTAAATAAATAACAAATAAAAACAATAAGAATAATGAAAATAAAAAACAGATCAATAAATAAAAGTACATGAATAAATAAATAAATAAATAAAAAAATAAAAAAATAAAATAAAAATTAACAAATGAATAAATAAATAAAAAATAAAACAAAAAATATATATAAATAAATAAATAAATAAATAAAATAAATAAAAATAAATATAAATAAATAAATAGAAATATATGAAAATTCATAAAATATATAAAATAAATAAAATTATTAAAATGATAAATAAATAAAAATAATAAAAATAAATAAAAAACATACATAAAATAAAATATATAAATAAAAATAAATAACAAAAAATAAATAGATAAAAATAAATAAAAAACAAATACATAAAAATAAATAAATAAATAAATTGAATAAAAATATAAAATAAAAATAAATGAAAAATATTTAGATAAATATAATTAAATACATGAACAAAAAAACAAATAATAATTGAAAAATAAGAAAAATAAAAACATGAGAAATAATATAGAAATAAAACTGAATATTATGCACATGAAAAAAATCATATAAATAAAAATAAAAATAATGAAAATAAAATGATAATATTAAAAATAGAAATCTAAATAATAAAAATAGAAATAAAAATAACAATAAATTATATAAATAAAATGTTAAAAATAAAATATATATAAATAATAAAATTATAAACAAAACTAATAAAATAATAATAATACATCAAAATAAAATATTTAAAATACAATAAATTTAATAGAAAACATAAAATGATGAAATAATAATAAGTAAAATATGAGTAATAACAATAAAAATAAAAATAAAAAATAATGAAAAATATATATTAAACATAAAAATAAAAACAATACTAATAAGTATAATGAGTATAGAAATGAAAATGAATAAATAATAATTAGAACAGTAATATAATAAATGAGCGGAATCCTTGAACATAAATGGGGCAGAGGAAACCACCATCAGTATCCTTAAAAAAAAAAAATGAGTAACTGGAATATAGTATTTACAAGCTCTAGGATAATACTAGGAGAGGTTAACATCAGGAAAGGGATCTTCCAGAGCGACTCACTCTCCCCACTACTCTTCTTCGAAGCCATGATTCACATGACAGAGGTACTAGAGAAGACGGACCTAAACGCGAATTCAGCGAGTTTCTACTTGTGCAAAGTGTATGGGCACACAGCTTCCTGGTCGAGATGCCCCAAAAAAGCAGCTGCTGTTACTGCCATAGCAATGACAGGGACGGACAATCCTTCAGATCTAGTAGGCGCTCCAGCGCAGGGTCCTATATTTGCTGCACCTCCCAGAGGTCGCTATCCTGCCCACAAGGTCCGAGCTTTCGATGACACTGGTGTGCAGATATCCATCATTCGCGAGGATGAGATTCCTTACTGAGCTCGGGTTGACAGGCACCAATTCGTCACAAAGGAAAGCCTCAACAACTCTAAGGTATGTGCCATAGAGGTTATACTGTCCTGCTAGTGCAGGATTTGAAGCCTTCCCGTATCTTTTCACAGTCCCAGGGCCCCCACAGTTCCTTATATACCTCCAGACCTACAGTCCTCCAAGAACCAAGGTATCTAGAGAGAGAGGTAGTGTTATCCTCACTCAATATCCCAGAAGCCTCTTTGTGTACCTTGCTGAACATCTGTACGAGAAGTCTACGGATATTTGGCTCGGGAGTGGTTCTTTATAGTCCCCTCCTGGGCGTGGCAGGAGTCTCTTAGACAGGCGCATGCTGGTCATACAAAAGTTGGGCATAAGTAAGGTAGTTGCATCTGGAGCGAGTGAAATCGGCTTGTCGTCATCTCTTGCCTGCCTTAGTCACGCCCCCTTTACACCTGGGCGGCTGTACGATGAAGGCAGGCTTGTAGTAATTGTAATTTAATTGAAATGTTATTCATTACACATTCTTAAGGTAACTGTAATTGCAATCCTTCAAAGAAATCTCCGCTTATTAATTCTAGTTGTAATTGAAATTTGCTAAACGGATAATGACGTCATACTTCAGATATGACGTCACATACCGAAATATTTCTTGGAAATCAATGAAAATCTAAACATTATGTTATGTTTTCGTTTATTTATGTGGCACAAGACCCCATAATTTAACTATGTTAAAACATCAAGACCGCCTTTCCTCTTCGCCAACTGAAATATGACTATCAGAGTATAAATGGGGAGGAGCTTAGTGAAAGAAAACGATCAAGCAAATATCCTCGGGGACTGTGGTATCAGAACACAAAGGGAGATACGCGCCAATAGACCAGACGTGACGTAGATTTGCAACATTAAGAAAAATGTATCACTCATTGATGTCTCAATACCATGGGACACTAGAGTAGAAGGGAAAAGATTGAGAAGTTTCAGGAGAGAGAGAGAGAGAGAGAGAGAGAGAGAGAGAGAGAGAGAGAGAGAGAGAGAGAGAGAGAGAGAGAGAGAGAGAATGACTTTGATATCATATTTTATCTGTAAAAAAACTCTTAGCGCATATTTGCTGCTAGAAATATGCACCACGAAGGCCCCCTTCATTAACCATCATGTACATATGTACTTACAAATCGACGGTGTAGCAATGGGATCCCTCCTTGGGGTCATGTTTGAGAACTTTTACATGGGCATAGTGGAGGAGCGTGTCTTAGGAGATACGCCAAGCTTTCCATACTCACAGCTGTCTACGTTTTACCACTGATCATAGCCGTGATGGCCGTCAACCCTTCCTGGACCTCCTGGTTGAACAGATGGAGGGCGTGTTCGCCACAAGGGTGTACACGAAGCCTACGAACCTGGGAATGTGTCTAAACGGCGAGAGCGAATGCCCTGAGCGTTATAAGGGCGCCTACGTCAGGAGAGCTCTCTCCCATTGTTTGACATAGACAGACACCCATAAGGAGATGGAACGCGCAGCCCAGGTCCCAGTAAACAACGGACACACCAACCGCAGCATCCAGAACGTCTTTAGGAAGAGCATGGAGAAATGGTACTCACAGGAACCCCGGCCAGACCCCAAGCAGAAAATAATTTTTTTTCTACAAGATATCCTTCCATCGGAGATATAAAGAAGACGAAAGAGCCCTACGGGAAATAATGAAGAGCCACGTTTCCCGACCGAAAACAGCAAACAGATCAACTTGATCATATTCTATAAGAGTATGAAGACATGCAGCCTTATTATAAAGAATAACCCCGCACCGTCACAGGATCCCTTTAAGAAGACAAACGTCATCTTCAGATATACGTGCCCAATCCGAGGATGACTTGGAACTTACATCGGGATGACGTCTATACGCATCTCCAAGAGGATCTCCTGTCCCGCACAGGTAGGAACGATATTCAATAATGCAAGGACTGCACATCATAAAAGAATCCGACATCGTCGGTAACTTTGAGGTAATCGACCAAGCACCCGATCTACGTCGTTTTCGAATCTTAGAAGCGCTGCACATCGGGAGGGAGAAGCCCAGTATGAACGTTACACAGGAGACCCTCCTCCACCCCCCACCCCCACCGCCGTCAGCAGAGCAGCAGACAACGCCCCACAACGACCATTGCACCAGAGGATCCTGAGGATGATATAAGCGTTAGCTCTCATCCGGAGGGACGCCCCTAGTAACCCTTGAGGACGACCTAGTAGCATACCCTCCTCAAAGGGACCTCCACCATGACCGATAAGGATGAGGCTCCGGCCACGAAGAGGACAGCAATTCAGCACCGCCCCCCTGATGACATCGCTCATGACGCCACAGGTACTGCCTTATGAAAAGTGAGGTACCAGACTCCTCAAGCCAATTGAATGCAATAAATAACGCTAGCCCATCTTAAACAGATCATTGCGCTTAGCGATCCCGTCCCGATGATGGCCAAACAAGGTAGCTGAAAGATGTAGACGCCTATAGGAACAAACAGAAAGGAAGAAAACGTAAGAAATACCGGATCGATCCCTGATCGACTACGGCCTATTCCCGACCCACGAGATACACCTAAATATATGTTGCCGACCCCCAGCCTTTCCTTAATACCCTGTCGCCTTTGATAACACCAGCCAGAAATTTCGTTGACGACCTACAGCACGATGAATATTGGATAGTTGCTCTGTAATACCAGCGTCCCAGACAGACATATCATAAGGAGAATTGAAACGATTTTTTATCAAATCAATTCTGTGAATTCTACCATTATTTTTCATAAAACATGTTTGAAAGAAGATCCGTTTCCAGCAATAAAAATATCAGTAATATAAATAGAAAAATATAAATAAAATAAAATAAATAATATTTATAATATATAATAATAAAAAAATATATATGTACATTTAATAATCATAAAAATTAAAAAATATAAAAATAAAAAATAGAATAATAATATGAAAAGCGAACATAAAAAAAAAAAAAATAAAAATAATAATAATGTAAATAAAATACTTTGAAAATAAAATATTTAGAATAATAAATAAATTTAATAAAATAAAAATAAAAATGATGAAATAATATAAGTAAAATATAAAAGAAAATAATAAAATATATATAGAAATAAAAATGAAAACAATACTGATGACAATAATAAAGATAAATTTAAAAATAAAAATAAAAAATAATAATAAGAACAATCAAATATAATAATAATAAACAGAAAACTGAGAAGATCAATAAAACCTAATAAAAAATTTTAATAATATAAATATAAAATAAAAATAAAATTAAATAAAATTATATAAATTATGAAAATAGAGAAATAATAGAATGCTAATAAAAAAAATAATAATAATAGAAATAAAAATATATAAAATGTACATGAAAAAATTATAAAATAAAAATAATAATAATAAAAAAAATATTAAAATAAAAATAAAAATTAAAACAATTAAAATACAAATAATGATAATTAAAATAAAAATAATATTAAAATAAGAATAAATAAAGATTATAAAAAATATAAAATTAACAAAATAATAATAAACTAAATTAAAATTAAAAAATACTTAAAATTAAAATTTATATAAATTAATAAAACAAAATATAATTAGTAAGTAATAAGTAAATTATAAATAATGAAAAAAAAATTTTAAAATAAAATAAATATATAAATAAAAATAAAAAATACTATTGACTAAAAACATATAACAATAATTAAAACACTAAAATAATAATAATATAATAATAATAATAATAATAATAATAATAATAATAATAATATAATAATAAACAAACACTATGAATAATATCATAAAAAAATAAAATAAAATAAAAGTAAAAATTACAGAATATAAATAAAAAATTAAAAAATAAAAATAAAATAAGAATAAATATAATGATGTATAAATAGAATTAAGAATATAATAATGATAAAAGTTCAAAATAAAATAATAAGAAATATATATATAGATAAAAACAATTAAATAATAAAATATTTAAATTCAGTATAATAATAATAATAATAATAATAATAATAATAATAATAATAATAATAATAATAATAATAATAATAATAATGTGGCGCCGTGGAGGAGTGGGTTAGGTCGTCAATAGACTTAAGTAAAGTTAAGCAACATTAGGGCTGGTCAGTCGTTGGATGGGTGACCGCTCTCCTCGGCGTTGATTCCTTGGGAAAGGATCTTTACCATAATTTCCTCAGTCTACTCAGCTGTAAATGAGTACCTATCCCTGATGGGGTAGGGTCCAGCTATGGGTTAAATAGCAAACTCAGCAATGATGGAAAGAAATAAGGATAAACGACAACGACGTAAATGGAACCTCTGGCAACAGAGGAGCTTCGTCCGGCAACCAGGTATTCAACAATTGAAGGGGAAGACGGTCAGGTACTTGGCGGTCGTTCATCCAGCAACTGATCACCACAACGACAGTAATCAACAGCCTGAGATTGGAGCTACAGAGGCAAAAAGGAAGATGGACAAGAGAAGAAAATAAGGAAAGATGGAGATGCTACATCAAAAGCAACCCGACGGAGAGAGGATATAGAAGAATATTGGTCAACATCTGGAATGAGAGGAATAACACCCCCAAAATAAACAGAGCAGAGGCTGGCAGGACCAAGTAAGGAACATAAAGAAAAAGAACTGGCTCTCCCTAACAGAAAGAGAAGAACTGGAAGGGAAATGTCACACGACAACGAATTACATGAAGACGAACTGAGAGACGATGCCACAGAAGACGACAGGGAGGATGAGGTATCAAACACGACACACGAAGAAACACCGACGAAGTAACAGAGAGGACGGAATGGGTAGAAAAGATTAGACAATGGATGGAGCCAGATACAGAGAGAACAAAGATCCCTTCCATGAAAGCCTACAAACACCAAGAAATTAAGGGAGAAAACAAGTGAGGTCAATGAAATAATGGGCATAATACACACAACCAGTATCACAGAAACAAATAACTAGACATATGCAGGGGCAAGATTAGTAGCAGAACTGATGGGGATTCGACGACCAACACCACCAGCACAACCAACCCAACAGAAACCAAACAGCAACCTCCTTGGAAAAGGCGCCTGGAAAAGCAAATCATGGTGATGAGATCTGACTTGAGTAAACTGAAAGAGATGGCAGAAAAAAGGCTAAGAAGCAAGAAAACAAGGGAGGAACTCAACGAGAAATACAAAGTACAAGAGAGGGGACTAAACAACACGATAGAAGATGTAAAACAGAGGCTTAAGGCCAAAGCACATAAGATCCAACGGTACACGAACAGGAATAAGGGATACCACGAACAAACTATTCGGAACCAACCAGAAAAGACATACAGCCAACTAAGAGGGGAAGACAACCACCCAGAAATTCCTGAAGCCGAACCAAGTAAGAGACTCTGGGAAAACATATGGAGCAAATCCGGTATCACACAACAAACATGCAACATGGCTCCAGGAAGTCAAGGAAGAAGAAACAGGGATGAATAAAACAAAGATTCACAGAGATCACGACAGACACAGTCAGACCAACTAAAGAAAATGCCAAACTGGAAAGCCCCAGGTCCCGATGAAGTCCATGGGTACTGGCTGAAAAACTTCAAGGGCCCTACACCCACGAATAGCAGAACAACTCCAGCATTGTATCTCAAATCACCAGCACCCAAATGGATGACCACAGGAAGAACATCCTTAGTACAAAAAGACAAGAGTAAGGGAAATATAGCCAGTAACTACAGGCCTATCACCTGTCTACCAATAATGTGGAAGTTACTAACAGGTATCATCAGCGAAAGGCTACTACACTACCTAGAGGAGACAAACACCATCCCCCACCAACAGAAAGGCTGTAGAAGGAAGTGTAGGGGCACAAAAGACCAGCTCCTGATAGACAAAATGGTAATGAAGAACAGTAGTAGAGAAGGAAAACCAACCTAAGCATGGCATGGATAGACTATAAGAAAGCCTTCGACATGATACCACACACATGGCTAATAGAATGCCTGAAAATATATGGGGCAGAGGAAAAGGGACCATCAGCTTCCTCAAAATACAATGCGCAACTGGAATACAATAATTACAAACTCTGGAATAAGACTAGCAGAGGTTAATATCAGGAGAGGGATCTTCCAGGGCGACTCCACTGTCCCCACTACTCTTCGTAGTAGCCATGATTCCCATGACAAAAGTACTACAGAAGATGGATGCCGGGTACCAACTCAAGAAAAGAGGCAACAGAATCAACCATCTGATGTTCATGACGACATCAAGCTGTATGGGTAAGAGCATCAAGGAAATAGATACCCTAATCCAGACTGTAAGGATTGTATCTGGGGACATCAGGATGGAGTTTGGAATAGAAAAATGCGCCTTAGTCAACATACAAAAAGGCAAAGTAACGAGAACTGAAGGGATAAAGCTACCAGATGGGAGCAACATCAAACACATTAATGAGACAGGATACAAATACCTGGGAATAATGGAAGGAGGGGATATAAAACACCAAGAGATGAAGGACACGATCAGGAAAGAATATATGCAGAGACTCAAGGCGATACTCAAGTCAAAACTCAACGCCGGAAATATGATAAAAGCCATAAACACATGGGCAGTGCCAGTAATAGATACAGCGCAGGAATAGTGGAATGGACGAAGGCAGAACTCCGCAGCATAGATCAGAAACACCGGAAACATATGACAATACACAAAGCACTACACCCAAGAGCAAATACGGACAGACTATACATAACACGAAAGGAAGGAGGGAGAGGACTACTAAGTATAGAGGACTGCGTCAACATCGAAAACAGAGCACTGGGGCAATATCTGAAAACCAGTAAAGACGAGTGGCTAAAGAGTGCATGGGAAGAAGGACTAATAAAAGTAGACGAAGACCCAGAAATATACAGAGACAGGAGAAAGACAGACAGAACAGAGGGACTGGCACAACAAACCAATGCACGGACAATATATGAGACAGACTAAAGAACTAGCCAGCGATGACAATTGGCAATGGCTACAGAGGGGAGAGCTAAAGAAGGAAACTGAAGGAATGATAACAGCGCACAAGATCAGGCCCTAAGAACCAGATATGTTCAAAGAACGATAGACGGAAATAACATCTCTCCCATATGTAGAAGTGCAATACGAAAAATGAAACCATAAACAACATAGCAAATGACAATGAATGCCCGGCACTTGCACAGAACCAGTACAAAAAGAGGCATGATTCTGTGGCAGCCCTCCACTGGAGCCTGTGCAAGAAACATCAGCTACCTTGCAGTAATAAGTGGTACGAGCACCAACCTGAAGGAGTGATAGAAAACGATCATGGCAAAGATCCTCTGGGACTATGGTATCAGAACGGAATAGGGTGATACGTGCAAACAGACAAGACGTGACGTTGATTGACAAAGTCAAGAGAAAGAAAATATCACTCATTGATGTCGCAATACCATGGGACACCAGAGTTGAAGAGAAAGAGAGGGAAAAAATGGATAAGTATCAAGATCTGAAAATAGAAATAAGAAGGATATGGATATGCCAGTGGAAATCGTACCATAATCATAGGAGCACTAGGCACGATCCCAAGATCCCTGAAAAGGAATCTAGAAAAACTAGAGGCTGAAGTAGCTCCAGGACTCATGCAGAAGTGTGTGATCCTAGAAACGGCACACATAGTAAGAAAAGTGATGGAATCCTAAGGAGGCAGGATGCAACCCGGAACCCCACACTATAAATACCACCCAGTCGAATTGGAGGACTGTGATAGAGCAAAAAAAAAAAAAAAAAAAAAAAAAAAAAAATAAAAAAAAAAAAAAAACATAATAATAATAATAATAACAATGTGGAAGTTTCAAACAGGTATTATCAGTGAAAGGCGTACAACGTCCTACAAGATACTAGAAGATACAAACACCGTCCCCAACCAACAGAAAGGCTGCAGAAGAAAGTGTAGGGACACAAAAGACCAGGTCCCTCAGTGTGAGGCACTCTAATGTCTACCAGAGAGTTGCTAGTACATCTTCCGGTATATTTTGCATCTTCCAATCTTGGATGGTCTGGGATGCAGTTTAGATATTTGTCGAGCTTATTCTTAAACACATCTACGCTCACTCTGATATATTCCTCAGATGAGCTGGCAACGCATTGAATAGACGGTGCATTATCGATGCTGGTGCGTAGTGGATTAATGTCCTGTGTGCTTTCCTTATTTTTCCTGGTATCGTTTTGGGCACTATTAATCTACCTCTGCTTGCTCTTTCTGATATTTTTTAGTTCCATGATGTTTTCTGCTATTCCTTCTATCTGTTTCCATGCCTGAATTATCATGTAGCGTTCTCTTCTCCTTTCTAGACTATATAATTTTAAGGATTGTAGTCTTTCCCAGTAGTCAAGGTTCCTTAACTTCTTCTATTCTAGCTGTAAAGGACCTTTGTACACTCTCTATTTGATGCATATCCTTTTGATAGTGTGGGTACCATATCATATTGCAATATTCAAGTGGACTACGAACATATGTTTTATAAAGCATAATCATGTGTTCAGCTTTTCTTTTTTGAAGTGCCGTAACAACATTCCCATTTTTGCTTTACATTTTGCCAACAGAATTGCTATTTGATCATTGCATAACATGTTCCTATTCATCATCACACCAAGGTCTTTAACTGCTTCCTTATTTGTGATTGTCTCATTATTAGGTCCCCTATATGCATATAGCTTTCCTTCTCTGTCTCCATAATTTATTGATTCAAATTTATCAGAATTAAATACCATCCTATTTACCTCTGCCCAATCATATACTTTGTTAAGGTCTCTTTGTAGAGCGTTCTTATCTTCATCACAAGTAATTTCTCTACTTATTCTTGTGTCATCAGCGAAACTACTCACTACCTAATCCTTAACATTACTGTCTATGTCTTCAATCATAATAACAAACAGTATTGCAGCTAACACCGTACCTTGTGGCACACCGGATATTACCTTGGCTTCATCCGATTTCTCATTGTTTGCAATAACTATCTGTTTCTGTTGTGTAAAAATTCTTTTAAACCATCTTCCTACTTTATCCACGATATTGTGTTTTCTAATTTTCTTCGCTAATATATTATGGTCTACTTTGTCAAAAGCTTTTGCAAAGTCTAGATAAACCACATCTGTTTTCATTTCCGCTTTCATATTTTTGAATATGTTGCTCATCGGTGGACTAAACAATTGGGTTTGTGTACTTTTTACCGGTGACGAAACCAATGTTGTCCTAATATTAAACAAGTTATTTTTTATTAAATGTTTTCATAATATTTTTTCTTCATTACCCTTTGTTTCATACACTTTCATAAATATGTGATGTTACTTGCCTTCTAGTTCCTTGATCCACTTTTGAAAGTAAGGGGTAATATATTGCTAAATTTGGTGCTCATCATAAATCTTGCCTGTATCTACACTTTGTCTTAATAATATTGCAAGTGGCTTTGCGAATAGAATGAACTACTTTCTTTAACAAAATAAGGCAGGAATCCATCAGTGCCCTGCTGCAGCTCCATTTTTGATTTCTTTAATTAATAAGCCTTCACAAATATCAGCTTCATTAATATCTATGTCAGCTAAATATTTCACTATTTTTCGTCCTTACTTTACTTAACTATCATTATCTGCAGTTATCTATTCTAGGGGTGAATTCTCTCTTATTATCGTTCTGCCAAATATGTTGTAAATGTTTACCTTTTTTTCATTCGTTTCTTCCCTTGCAATTCTTAGAGGGCCAATTTCTATTCTTCCTTTTTATTCATCTTTTTTTGTGCCGGTAATTGAGTAATAAGTTTAGGTTTGGGTTTTTGCTTGATATTTAAGTAGGGTTTTTTTCTTCCAAGTCCCGTTTTTCATTTTCTTTGATTGTATTTTAATCTTTTGGTATCTGCATTTTCTATGCTTACTTTTTAGTTCTATAGCGTTTCCATGCAATTTTTTTCTTTTTGCAAGGACCTTTTTTTCCACTTTCTGATTTTCTGGAACAAGAACCTTCCTTTGTCTCTTGGTATGCATGACTGATGTTTTACTTTTGTTTCTTCTTCGGTGATATATTTATCCACTATTTTCTCTAACTATTTTCTATATAATGTCTCCGTATTTACCCTTATGTCCATCACATTACGAAAATGTTATCCCAATCTTTGTTTAATTCTTTCATTTATTTTCTGACCATTTTTAATTTTTATTTTTACTGTAGAAGTTGGTATTTTTTCCATATCCTTCCCACTTTTTCAGTTTCTAGCTTATCTCTGTTTTCAACTTGCTTTGGTATGGGACTGTTAATTTCTAGACAGTTATGGTCTGAAACTACTGCATCAATAAACTGTTATTGGTCCTTTAACATAATTCATCTTGTTCACAAAAATACTAGGTCTAAAGTATTTTCCTTTCTGTGGTCAGGTGAATTTATTTGTTTGAATGTTGTATTACTAGTAGCATATCTAATAAGCGTTTTTCGAACTTGCCTCTTCTCTTCTGCCACTACTTTTATTTACTTCTTTTTTCTTTTTTATATGTATTAAAGTACAACCACAATCTCCTATTCGTTCTTTCCAGTCCTACTTAAAGTGAAAGTTGCTCTAAGTCTCCAAGATAGGTAGAATAGTCCCAGTTCCTTGTGATTTCCTACATTATATCATACCAAGTTTTTTGTTCATTATTGAGGTTCAAAAAACTCCTTTAGTATTAGGAGGTCTATAATTATTACTACGTTCCATTAATTTTTCAGATTCAAATTCTACCGCTATTAGTTTCAACATTCTGAGTTACTATATTTACTCATATATTTTTCCTTGTTTTTTTGTCTTTCCCATATTATTGCGGGTTTCCCCCTTGATTCCTATTTTTTTCTATCTGAATCTGTAAGTTTTGGAACCCTTTTAATTTGATCATCATTCCCAGTCTCTTGGGAATACCAGGTTTCGACTTATATTCATTGTATATCTATTTTTCCTTTCAATTTGGGTTGGTTAGTTTCTTCTAAAGTTACTCATTTTTCTTTTTGGAGTTTACTCGTAACCTAAACCCTGCGCATTCATCACCTATGATTGGTTTGCGTTTTTTGTTTTTCTCCTTCATTTTAATATTGGTAGTTAATAAGGATTTCCCATGTCCTCTTTCCTGTTCTGGTATCGTTTGTTTCTTTTTTTGTTTTTTTCATTTTCCAGAAAGTCTCGACATTAAAAAAATCCAACTTTTCCATAATTTTCATTGATCTTTCTCATCAATAACTTATTCATTTTGTGTCTGAATCTGGCAATTTCTCCGTTTCTGCAAGTATCCTCTTGCATAATAAATACCCAGTTATTTATCTCTTGGAGTAGAATTTTAGGAGCTGATGCTTTGAAGTTTTTGCTGACAATCTCTGCATATCTCCGTTGATGGCTTGCCTTTTTTCTTTTACCTGTATTCTTTCTTTCCTTCCTCTTTTATTTTTTGTTTTCGTTCTTATTTGGATTTTATTACCTTTGATTGATTTGTTTTATTTGATTATGATTCATGGTACTACAGGGTGCATATATTTACATTTTTTTTTGTCGAAACTTACATCCTTTTCCTTCTTTTGTTTTGGTTTTTGTAACATATTTTTGGATGCACGATTCTCTGCATTCATCCTCATAGCCATCTAGGTTATTGCGACATTTTACCATCTATTTCATAGTTTGTGACATTACCATTAGGATGTTTGCTAGTAACATCTTTCTCCAAATCTGCCAATTCCCCTTTTCTTTTGAAAAGGTTGAAGACTTTGGTCCTTTTTTGTCTATTTTTTCCTCTTTCCCGTCATTGTGTAGATCTGGGTAGAGCCTCTCCGGGATTTTCCTTTTGTGTTGGTTGTCATATCCGGTCAATTTATTCTTCGTAACGTAATGCCTGCTTTATTGCCCTCATATGTAGTATCAATGAGTATCTCTGCGTCCATACTTTTTTATCTTGTTCTTTGTTTTCCATTATTTTTTTTTTCTTGTCATTTCAGTTTTGTTTTACTTCACTTCCGTTTTTCCAAATGTTGTTCTTCTTCCTTCCTCTCCTCTTCTTCTTCATCATCAAACTCTTTGGTACATTCAATCTTTCTTGATTTAATAACATTGTCTATCCCAACGATAGACATGTTGACAAACAAAATTCATTCTTGTATGTTTTTCTTTTCTTATCTTGCATTACCTCAGCACAACTGTGGATGGGCGGTCGGAATGTTTTGCATGCAAGCACATTTTTCTGATTAGGTTTTGTGGGATTAACTATGCTATACCACACCTTACACTGTTTGCATGCTTTTGGCATTGCTTTTTCCTAATGCATCCAATTAGGAATAATTCCCAAACAAGGGTTTCACCTTATTCATTTTGGTTCTTTGTCGGAAGTATGTTTGGTTTTATGTATAGTTTCTTTTATGAGTCTCTTGAATCCCTTCTTTCTACTTGGAATTTTATTTAGGAAACTTCTTCAATTAGTTTTCAACGATGTTTCTCGTTGATTTGGTTTCCAGTTTGAAGGCATTCATATCCTTCTTAATATATCTATGAATGCTTTTGTTTTTTTTTTTTGTTTTCTTTTTGGTTAGGGACTGTTTGCTGGATCTCTATATTATGAGAAATGCCAGTTTCCCTTCCTTGCTACCTCATCGTATTGAGAATCTTGCCAAGCAAGCTAAATTTCGCCATTTTCTTACCGCAGTTGGAAAACTTACTGCCATCTTGTTTCTGATTTACAGTAATTTCACTTGTTTCTAAACTAACTTTAGAAAGACGCGTTATCCTAATAATTTTCAACCACTAATCGTTATCACCGATCGTTTCCACGAAAACCTTCTAGCTATTTCCTCAAACTTTCTTAGACGTATGTTTAACTGGATGATTCTGTTGATTAATACTGACGTTCCACGCAGGGAACGTTTCTCAACCAAGCAAGGATGGCTACTACGAGAGGAGGGCCACTTAATTCGTCCACAAAGGAAAAGACAAACCACGTTTTGAGTGTTCTTGCCTACTGTCTGGCGTCGAGAGTCCACCCGACGTCACCGCCTCCAAGGTATGTACTCTGGATGGGGTTATACCATCCTGCCTAGGGCAAGATTTTAAGCCCTCCCTCCCTACCATTTCGAACAGTCCCCCAGGATTCGCAAGAGCCCTACCTTACATACCTCCAGACCAATTCCTACAGTCCTCCTTAGACTGGCGAGTAAACATCCCCAACCAAAGGGAGGACATAATTATAGGTGAAGTGGATTTATATGCTTACTTAATTCAAATTTAATTAAAATAAAAAACTTAAGCCAAGTCTGGCGGTATATTATCCGTAGGATTAATGCAATTTCCAGCGAATATTCATAATGATGAAAAATATTAAAGTTGAACGAAAGTTTAAAGTCCAGATTGTTTCTTCACATGGGGGTTCCGGACCAGACATTCTGGAAGGCTGGGGTGGTTTGAGTGGAAACTGATGTTCGGATGATTGATTTTCTACCCTATATCTAGTCAGGGGTTAGCAGGGGGTCCAGCATTGCTGAATTTTTCTATTGGTCGGGAGCGCGAGGTTTGTCGTCTCCTATTGGAAAGATACCTTTCAGCTACTTCCTGTAGTTGAAAATCTCTCTGCCACAAACCTTGCAGACCGCGAAGCTAGAATGTGTCCGTGCCAATGGGCTCGGTACCTGACGTTACTTTAAGTCACAGCTTGGCCGAATTCTCATTGGATGGCTGTTGAACGCTGGCTTGACGTCCGCGGCAGGCCATGGTATGATCGGGTATGGAACTGGGTTGGTAATAGTCTCTCTTTTCCAGTATTGTGTAGTGATTTGGTATGTTCCATCATGTATGTATGTGTATAATAATATTATATCTATATATATATATATATTATATATATATATATATTATATATTATATATTTATATACTATATATATGTATATATATATATTGGATCTATAAATATAGTTAATATAGTATATATATAATATAGCTTACTATATGATATATATATAATATAATATATATATAATATATACATATATATCATATAATATATTTAGTTATCATCTAATGTATATATATAATATATCATATATACTATATATATATATATATATAATATAAATATATATATAAATATACTATATATAATTATATACACGAACTCTAAATTGCTTCTGTTAAGTAATACGATAGCGGACCTTTCTATTCTTTGCTCAAATTCAATGGTTTGATTTGTTTTATCGCCCTGTCACTGATTAGATTACTA
>NC_087224.1:6513277-6535547 GCF_015104395.2 Macrobrachium nipponense
GAAAAGAATATTGCAATTGCGAATCACTTTCATTGCATTCTATTATACAAAATTAAAAGGCTCGTGCCGAGCGCAAACACACTCTCGTAACGAACGCACAGGGCAAACATATAATGAAAAGAGTACTTACATTTTCAATTACACACTTTCGCCCACAATACATGTCGGTGCGAGCGCGCCCGCCCTCGGCACCGAGGCATAATTCAAGGGTTCAATTCATGAAAAGAGAGGAAATCGCCGCATCTACGGCGATAACTCCATGTTGGTTCATAATTAAGTAATGAAATGAAAACAGTGTACTTACAGTTTCATTTTCAAGTCAAACAAACCATTAGTAGAAAACATATAAACAAAGCATACGACGATGAAGCGGGCAGAGAGCGATGACGAACACGTCCTTCACACCCGCGGCCGAAAGCAAAAGTGTTTTGTTTACCTCCCAGTCTCGCGGCGCGCGACTGTCGGACAAGCAGTTAACTACCGTTCTCCCCTTGTTCGAAGCTTACGACCGTTCCAGCTGCCGCTAGCTACTTCCTATTGTTAAAGGACCGATGGTTTGTATTACGTATCGGAACAATGAACAATACTGCACTTGCTATTTTTCACTTTCACAGCAATAAATCGTAAGGATTAATTCCCGGGTAAGAGCGGAAATTGATCCAAAATTAAATTTGATGCAATTAATAAATGAAAATGAAAAGAAAACTGCATTGCGAATCCACTTCATTGCATTCTATTCATACAACATAAGAGGCTCTTGCCGAGCGCAATCAAGCTCTTGGCAACGAACGCAACAGGGCAAAAATATAATGAAAAAAGAGTACTTACATCTTTCAATTACACACTTTCGCCCAAAATACATGACTCGGCGCGAGTGCCGCCCGCCTCGGCACGAGACATAATTCAAGGGTTCAATTCATGAAAAGAGCGGAAATCGCCGTCTCTACGGCGATAGCTCCATGTTGATTCATAATTAAGTAATGAAAAATGAAACAGTGTACTTACAGGTTTCATTTTCAAAGTCAAAAACCAAACCATTAGTAGAAAACACAATATAAACAAAGCATACGACGATGAAGCGGGCAGAGAGCGATGACGAACACGTCCTTCACACCCGCGCCGCCAAAGCAAAAGTGGTTCTTCACCTCTCGGGCGCGCGGCTTGCGCGCGCGCACGATCGGACAAGCAGTTAACTACCGTTCTCCCCTTGTTCGAAGCTTACGACCGTCCCAGCTGCCGCTAGTTACCTTCTATTGTTAAAGGACCGAGGGTTTTGTATTACGTATCGGAACAAACGGGGTAGCAACCTTGCACAACGATAACACTAGTGCTCACTGATTTATTCACCCAATTCAATTCATAGCTTATCAACAGACCCATATATTCTCAATGACTTCCCCCTGCGTGATTTACAATGACATTACACCGAGAGAGATTAGGTACTTTCAAACCCAATTTTGGTAACAAATCTACCCCTACTATACACACTTCTGCCCTGTGTCTGGAACAGCCTCAACAACGACACACTCACATGAAAACTCATGCTTAACCTTTATTTTCACCATCAGCAGTTTCCCCACTGCCGCACATAGGCCTACCTGGCGATTGTCCACAGGTGGATAGGCAACAGTGCATGACGTAACAGACGCGTCCACAATAGGCGCCGTTTTGGCGGGCTGTTGCCCACCTTGACGACAGAATTTTAGCAAAGTGCCCCACAATACCACACTGAAAACAGTTAACATTATCAGCAGGACATTTTCCCTGCCAATGAGAAACAACCACCACACTTTTTACACCTGGTATCTGACTTACTGCTACCAGTAGGTTTCGAGCTACTACGGCCACGGCCGTGTCCCTTGTCACTATTATCAGACCTATAGCTAGCAATAATTTTACTTTCACCTTCTAACCCACTTTCAACTAGGCCTAAGCCTATCTCATCCCCTTTTACCAAACTAGCTACGTTTGCCCTTCCACGAGCGCTAATACTATCCCTTTCTGCGGATTCATAAATTTCACATTTACGTAACAATTTCTGCACAGTATTGAAAACCTCATGATCCTGTAGGATCTCTTGCTTAAGTCCCACATTGCTTAAACCACTTGTTATCGCTTGAACTAACACAAAATCATTCAGATCAGCTCGACAATGGGGACACTTAAACCCACAATCTAAGGCCAATTGTTGGCACCTATGCACAAAAGATTTCGCGGTTTTCTTGATCGCCTGTTGCGCTGAGAAAAACTTGTCCCATGCCACTGCCTTATTCACAGACTTCGTCGTGATCTCCTCCAGTCTGTCAAATGCCTCAGAGGCCGTTAATGAGTTCCACTGAACCTCTGAGTGTGTTGCATCTATAGCCATCCTTAACTTCTCATCGCAGTTTAACCGGATACTGATAAGTGCATTCTCTCCTGAGACGTTTCCTAAGGCCAGCCAATCATCTCATAGAGCGACACCATTCTCGAAAAAAAACTGCTTTGTGTCATCTCATAGCTACACTTCTCAGGGCACAACGCCCTAACACCTGCCGAGGCTGAACCATGTGGTCTTCCTTGTGCCATGAGGCCAACCAAAGCCTGTAACAAGTCCTGTCCCTCGTGGTGCCGGCGTGCCGGTGTTGCATTCCTGCTTGCAGTGCCCCTGGGGGAACGTCTTGCTGTGCCCCTGGGTGTGTTGTGATGGCCTCGTCTCAGCATCTTGTAGGTCCTGCTTTGGAACGAGAATCACTGCGCCATGTAAGCAGGTTGAGACATACTCGGGACCAGTTGATTCCTTTAATGTACAAGAAGTTGATTACAGATCAAGGGATGAGCGGGGGAACTGACTTGTGTCTTTTCCTAAACCCCGTGCAAAGAGATACACATAACAGGGAAAATGATATTGTTATGATACAATAAAGTTTGTTCATACTTACCTGGCAGATATATATATAGCTGTATTTTCTGAAGTCCGACAGAAATTCAAAAACTTCCGGCACACACCAGTGGTCGGCCAGGTGGTTAGTACCCATTCCCGCCGCTGGGAGGCGGGTATCAGGAACCAGTCCCATTTTCTATTCATAATTTTTATTT
Source organism: Macrobrachium nipponense (assembly GCF_015104395.2). Classification (NCBI taxonomy): domain Eukaryota; kingdom Metazoa; phylum Arthropoda; class Malacostraca; order Decapoda; family Palaemonidae; genus Macrobrachium; species Macrobrachium nipponense. The sequence goes on from NC_087224.1 coordinate 6,516,356, forward strand.
CCACTGTCCCCTGAGGGAGGTGGGTGGGTACTTAATTATATATATCTGCCAGTAAGTATGAACAAACTTTATTGTATCATAACAATATCATTTTGGTTCATGAAACTTACCTGTCAGATATATATATAGCTCAATCCCACCGTTGGAGGTGGGAAGGGACAGAATAGAAGGATTTTGGGAAACAAATGCATGCAGATGATTTACATCTTGGTTCCACCTGTTAGCATTGCTGGCTTCGTGGTTATTGCCACGTAAGTCTGCTTGTGCTACTAGAGTTGCCAGCGAGGTAGAGACCTATATAGCTGGTGCACTCCAGATGATCTGTCAAACAGGGGCGAGACCACGACGTGACTAGACCATATTGACCTCATACCATGAGGGCTAAGAAGTAAAATAAATATATATATATAAAAATATATCACCACCTGACCAACCTAGCCAAAGTTAAGGTGTGTTAACTAAGGCTTAAGAGTTAAGAAGTCACCGTTGTCGGCGACTCAAACTACTAAATTAAGAGCTCTTCCTAACCATTTTCTACAGGATAGGATGAGTGTACTACTTGCCCCCAAGATTGTGTCTGCAGACACGTATGGCCCTAGCGAGCAGCAGATCTCATATGCCATCTTCACATCTCGCAGGGAGTGTGAATTGAACACAGAGTTGCTTCGCTAAAACATGGTACTCAGGATGTTGCCGAGTGCCATGCTCTGTTGAAATGCTTCCGAGGCCGCGCCCTCACCTCGTGAGCATTCAAATCAAAAGATTTCAAATCTTTGTGCCAACACAATGAAGGAGCTTTTTTGAAAGAACTCCTTAACAATAAAGCCAGGGTGTTCTTCGATATGGGCAAGTCTGGTCTTTTCGGAACACTGCAGATTGTCCGTACGACTTCGACTTTCTTGAGTTTTATGTAGATAAAACTTGAGAGACCTGACAGGGCACAGGACTCTCTCTGGCTCCTGCCCAATAACTTGTGCCATCCTTGATTCCAAGCTCCTGGCCCAAGAACAAGAACGGGTGGGTCCATTCTTAGGCCCACAACGGAAGGCTTAGAGAACGCACCGCCTTGTGTTCTCTAATGCCAAAAACTTCTGACGATGGCTGAAAACCTCACTAACCCTCTTTGTCGTATCTAGGGTGGTTAGAAAAGGGCCTTCCTGATCACGTGCAAGAAGTTAACAGGTAGGAGATGTTCGAATGCTTTGACATCAACAACTTCAGACTATGTCTAAATTCCATATTGAAAGCTTCGATCTGGACATGCACAGTCAGTCAGTCTGTACTAAAGTCAGGTGACCGACCAGTTGACCAGTCAGGACGCATCAAGGACAGCAAGGCTGTACCCTGAAGACCCATAAGGCACTATTCTTCGCTGAAGGATGAGTGTCTGGACTGCCTGGGCGATTCAAGCTAAGCAAACCTTGGGGTATGAACGCAAACCCAACGTCGTTAGCGAATCAACTCCTGAGCCACTCCTGACTCGAGCTTCTGGTGCCAGGAGAAACGAGCGAGGAGCAAAAAGGCGATTCAGTCCCGAAGGACGAATGCCTGACAGTCCAACCTGGTCTCATGTTAAACGATCATCGGGGGTGTGTAAACGCAACCGACTTCGTCAACAAGAAACTCAGGGCTACTATGTGTCTCCTGATCTCGCACGAGTGGTCCTGACTCCGAGAAAACAGGTGAGGCACCAAAAAAGTAGATGGTGAGTCGAGTTTCGAGATTCCACTGAACTCAAAGATCGTGAAGGGCTTTGTTGTTTGACAGAAGCAAATCTCCTGAGCCCAAAGGCCGTCAACAACATATTTGCGTATTCCTTAATAGTTGTGACTGCCAGCTTATCCATTCTTCAAACGGAAAGGGAAGACGGCAATTCTTTATGCTGTCAACATCTCGATAGTCTGAACGTAGTCAGACTCAGAGCGGAGAGGTTATAGGTACCTTTCGTGAAAAGTAGACCGACTCTCTCGGAAAAGGTCCTTGGAAGGACGTGACCTCTGTGAATCTAGGATCTTGAAGGCCAACATGGGGCGATTAGCGTCATTTCGTCCCGCCCTCCCGTTGATGGTATAAATCATCTTATTACATTTCCTAAGCGTTTGAAAAAGGGGAAAGGGGGGAAAAGAGACTAAATCATCCATCCCTGTTCAATATCATAGCGAAGAGATGTATGAAAGGACGTCCCTAAAGTCTCCATAACTCTCAACATACTTCTAAAGAAAGATTCCACTCGGAAATCAGTAGTTGCTGCCGTCGATCGAGACGATTCGTACGGACTTTTGCAATCCTGTAACGAACCTCTAGAGGATCGTTACATTCTACGTCTGTTGTTATAATAGGCTCTTTCTCGTAAACCCGAACAGGGACCGAGAGAAGATACTTCCTAAGATATGAGAGAGCTGTGGAAGATCAGAGTTGATATGGACCACTGGTTCCAAAAACTCGTTTCCAGGACTGGAGGGACGACAGAATTGCTTCCACTTCTTTCAGATTATGATCCAGGACATCTGAAACCCTCTCCAGATGTCCGGCACCTTCTTTCTATCACCTCAAGTGATACTTAACGCACCGAGAGATGTTCAGAATCATTCCTAGATCTTTAATAAAATTTCAGTTTCCCGGTAGGAAAAAACTGTAGAGGTCTGAATTGCAGTCTATTCAGGGAAACAAACTTCTTTAGGAAGGAAATGGTCCCCCCAGCAAGCTCATCCATTCCCTCACACAGTATGTTTACTTCCCTAAAAAGGCTGCGCTTTGCCTAAGCAGGAGAGCATATAATAGTGAAATGTTGCGGTAGACTCGTAGTCCTATACCGTGCGGTAACGAGCACCGAAAGGAGTAAGAGATATCTCTGAGAACATAGTAAGGCAAAACGAATGCAATGTTTATTCATTCATGTAAGAAATCCCCTCAATCTAAGGCTAAAGTCCGTGATTGTAGGGGCAGATGATACAGTTAGTCAGTCAATCCCGCAGGAGAGAGAGACGTAACTGCCATCACAGAGATACGGTTAGTCAGTCAATCCCGCAGGAGAGAGAGACGTAACCTACAGCGCATGACAGCGAACGAGCTGGTACTGCCTCGTTGGACTGGCGGAGAGGGACAATGACAGCAGCAGCTTACGATCGTCGTCTCTTAACTTTATGCCTGGGTTGCCAGCTACCCTATTCTACGAAGAAATAGGTCCGTAATTTTTAGCATAAAGAGACTCTCAAGCTGGTATATTTAAGCGAAACAGAAAACGCTAAATATATAGATGCGTTTGTGTCGTCATAAACACTACCATACAACGGAAATAAAAGATAAATCGGAAACTCCTGGAAGGCTGCAGGGAGTAACGATTAAATGTCCTTAAATTAATAGACAATAGACCTCTCGGTTGCCATCCGAAGAGGTAACTACAGCAAGCGTATATGACTTGAGCCAACCAGTAGTAAAAAAAAATAACGCAAGGCAAAATATGATATTATATTGCAATAAAGTTTTTCATAGTTTACCTTGGCAAGAATTATATATATAGCTGAATTCGGAAATACAGCTACATACATATCTGACAGCAAGTTTCATAAACAAACTCAAGAGAATTTGAAGCGGACAGCTCAAGCTTCTTATGTTATTGGACATAAGCGTTCATTGACGTAGTCTACAAGTCTATTTCTTGTACGAGTCTGCGAATGATGAATGAGAGCTCTTCCGAATCTTGTCAATAAGAGCTTATCCGCTTACGCAATATAAAGTTAATGAGAAGTTTGTCAATGAGAACTAACCCATTTACGGGACAAAGAGATAATTTGTCAATGAGGGATACCCACTTACTTGACAAAACGATAGTATATTGTCAATGGGGGAAATTCACTGAATTGACAAAACGTAATCCAGGAAGTCGAGCATTTTTATTTCGATTCCGTCTCAAACGAGGAAGGGGCAAGAATCCTGTTAAGAGACGGCTTACGACAGGTAGAACGACGATGTTCAATTCGGCAGCGTAAGTCCCGACTAGGAACTAACAAAATCTATCATCTGAAAAGCCCTTTCAGATGGGCTAAAAAGCTGCAAAATTATCCTGGGAAGAGGAAGAAACTCTCCAACCAGCTTCCTCTCCCGTATCAAAATTTATTGGCAGTATGGCAAAGGAAGTCCTGTCTTGCGCTTTCCTCCTTTTGATGAGTGCCTTTGCAAGAATCCTACTGAACGTAGCCGAGAGTCCTGACGTGCAGGACGTCGAGCTTTTACATAACCCATTGCTGCCTTACCGCAAAGTCTTGACTGCGGTAGAGAAAAAGAGATCTTTCCTTGAGCTTTCCATAACTCCATCCAATCCTGGACTTTACGAAAAGCAATATTACTGACAAAAGACCTCTATAATTCACGAAACCCGTGGTCTTGCTGGGTTTCGAAAACGAAGTTGCCTTTTCACTTTTAAGCTTCCTCCGAAGCACTGCTTACTTCACATTCTTCGCAGGCGATGTAGAAGGGATCACCGAAGTTAGGTAAAAAATCTTTAGGCCCAAATCAGCTTGAAGACTTCAACAGAAACGTTCAGCCAGGCGACACACCTGGCGTGCGCGCTCGGCGTCCACTGACTAGCAGCGAGCACGCTCGGCGTCCATTGGCGAGCAGCGAGCACTCTCGGCGCGCCCGCTCGGCGTCCACTGGCGAGCAGCGAGCACTCTCGGCGCGCCGCTCGCGCTCGGTATCCACTGGCGTGCGCTCGGCCTCGGCGTCCTACTGGTGCGCGCTTGGCGTGCACCCGCGCGCGCGCCTGGCGTCCATCCGAACGTCCCGTCCAAGCCGAGCGTCAAAAAAAAAAAAAAAAAAAAAAAAAAAAAAAAAAAAAAAAAAAAAAAAAAAGCGTGCAGAAAAGCGTCACGCTCCTGACAGGCGTCAATGCAAGCGAAACTGCCTTCAGGGAAGAGCATTAGACATCTCGGAGAGAAAAACGACTGCACGAAGGCAGTCTCAGGTGAAGGGTTGATCGTGTGAGAATACGCGGGGCGAGGGAACGCCTTCTTATTCTCACAGCAACAAAGCTAGGACGTCCGCGCTCAAAAGCGTCCTGCTAATATGACTTGCTTTCCCTTTTCTCGGTGGAAAGACGTACACGAGTTCAGGCGACGTTCGCCTTCTTACTTCTCACTGCAACGCATGACGAGAGAGAGAGAGAGGACGTGAAACGTCCTCTTCTATAAAGCTTCTATTTAGAGGGCGCGAGTCCTTCCGAAAGCTCCAAACCCTGCGCAGGGAGGACGCTTCGGAGGACGGAGAAGCAATCCTTCAGGATTCGTGCACGCACTTTGGCAGCCTGGGAGTAACTTCAGGTCTGCCGAAGGCACGTCAGATCGGTGGGAGTTCCTCGTAACCCTCCTTCGGCTTTCGGACATGCTCTCTCCCTGTTCCTGGGAGTCAAGCAGAGGTCCCGGCCTAGAGGCGAAATAAGGCCGATCTGACGCACCCTCCACTACACAAGGGGCACTGTCACTGCACTTAGCCACTTCACTTTTGCTCTCCAAAGCCAGCACTTTCGATTCTAAGTTACGAATCGATAGAGTATCAGAGAAAGGTCAATACCCTCTACAGAAACTGTTTAGGGCCCGCCCGAAGGCAACATTACAGGGTTAGGAGTAACAACTACAGAAGTAGCACTTTTCACCACAATGATAGGAGAGCGAGCACCTTAGATTCCAAGATACAGATGGAATCTATAACGTAAAGGGCATTACCTCACGAGACATATTTATAGCCCGTAGGCCATACTACAGGGTTAGGCAAAATAGTCTACAGGTAGGTTAGCCTACCCTGACTTTGTTTACTGATTAATTGCGTACATATGAATCATACGTCTTCCTTATGGAATTAGACAAAGTCTCACACTCCTTACATGACAAATCTCAACAAAGAAGCAAGACACATAGCCCTCGTGCATATCGAGTGCGGAACTACCGAAGCTTTCGGTAGCCACACCCTATCTTAGCAGACAACACCCTCTGAAACTAGCCTAACTAGATTCAGATATACAAAAATGAATCATATTCAAAACAATTTAAGATAGCGTATGCCTAGCCACAAATCCAAGTCAATAAATCAAAAGACAATTAGGATATTTAGCGGCCATGAAGTTTCCAAAATCCTAAGACGGAGGTACTGAAAACAGGTGTTTCCAGCACCGGCGACAGAAAAATTATGAATAGAAAATGGGACTGGTTCCTGATACCCGCCTCCCAGCGGCGGGAATGGGTACTAACCACCTGGCCGACCACTGTGTGTGCCGGAAGTTTTTTGAATTTCTGTCGGACTTCAGAAAATACAGCTATATATATATCTGACAGGTAAGTTTCATGAACAAAACATATCGTACCTCAAATGGAACATTCCTACACTGGCCTTGTGCCAGCACGGGCTCTTGCTCGTAGAGCAGCCCGTATCTCTTCTTTATTGATGCGGGCGTGTCACGGGCGGATTTTCCCCGCCACGACATTAAGATACGAGAAGAATAATACTATTGTACATATGCACTGTTGTCAGTCTTCTTGCCTGGAGACACAGGTCGGAGAATGGTACTGTCATAGTTGACACGGTGGGTATGAAGACTGACGTTTACGCTGCCTGGAAAATAGGGTAGGCCTGTCCTACCTGCTATTCCATGATATTCCTTGTGAGTATGGGTCTTACTACTGATGAGGCCAGGTGAGGTCTTCCCACTGGGAGGTAGTTGAAGTGCTGAATTCCATTTTAGGGGTATTGAAGAAAATTCCTGGTATTCAGCTTGTTTCTTTATTGCTCATTACATCATGCCAAATTTCTCCCAGGCCTAGTCTCCTGGACTTGATTAATTAACCTAGTCTTCAGAACTCCTGAACTAGATCTTTGGACTAGATCCCCTGGACTAGATCCCTGGAAATATTCATTTTATTTAATTTTTATTTCCAGCAATCAATACAAGCTCAGTTTAAAACTACAACAAAAAAAATAACTCTATATTGAGACTTCAAAAAAAATATCAACTACAGATTATGGAATTGATTTTCTCATAGGATAAGTATCAAACATGGAATCAATTAATAAGTGTAAACCTTTTGATACTCTACTCCACACAGTACTAAATACTTGTACACAATATATGTCAATGGATAAGGTTACCTGAAAGATTTCTGAGTAAAACTTACTAAAATGAGGTAAAATTAGGCTAAGGTGCCTTTTAACAGGATATAGTTTAGCCTAGGCAAAGTTTACATGGCTGATATTTGACTAGGTTACAACAGGCCACAAAGTTAGGTTAGTTTAATGAGGGTACAGGCTAAGTTCTATGTAATTAAGTTTTCCATGAATTTATATACATATAGCCTAACTATATTTATCAAAAATAGTCATAATTCCTCATTCAAAAGAATTAGTCTAGGGTAGGCCTTCTTAAATTACTGTATAGCCTAGTCTAAGATCATGCTCAGCAGTGGAAATTTCCATGAGAGGTACCCTTTGGCACTGGTATTTGCAAAAACTTTATACAAACAAAACACTTTTTTAATGTTTTCAACCCTGTCAAACGCTAAGTTACAACTCAAACTAACACAGCAAAATTTCATGACAACTGATGAACGTGAAGTATCTTTCACGACAATGAAAATCTTTCTCGTTGAGGCATTGCAACATGTCTGACTGGGCAGGCAACTCTGCACTTGAATTCTCGTCTGCTACTGTTCTTCCACGATAGTGATCTGTTCTAACTAATGAACTAATGGTAATATTACGACTTTAAAAGCTTACCTCGCAAGGGATAGATAATCATTTGCATCATTAATTTGGTAAAATAGCCAAAATGAAAGGGTGGACCGATTGACGTCCTCACACTCGAGAGCATTCGTGATCCTTACACGTGTTGCTAGTGTTACCAAAACGCAGACGAAAGATTCAGGGCAGCGCTCCCATACTCGAGTGAGAGAAAACAAAACAAGGGACTGGCTACACTGCCACACTCGTCCACAACAGAAACGAAAACATTTCACAGTTCCAATCACTTACAATAGCAGTGTAAAGATATTAGAGGATGATGATGAATCAATTCCTAAATAAATCACTAATAATTAAAGAAATATGTTTTTCCCATTACAGGCGGAAATGTGGTATCCAACACACGAGAGAGTAAAAGTGGGTCGGCGAGAGTCGATTTGTGTTTCTTGCAAGACATATAACTTAGAATATAAAAGTATACATAAAATATGATCTTACAAGATATATACATTGGCGGAAAGCCCGCTGAACGCTCTTGAGGAGGGAAGTAAGAACAACGCAATTGTAGAATTATATACAGAGGAATTTGCGATAAGGTGTTGTCCTTACAAATACTTCCCCCCCAAGACAATAATTAGGGTGTAATTGTTGGATGATTTTTTAGTGCTTCTGATCGCTACTCGCAGAAGCGAGCGGGACGGCGGAGGCGGCCCCGGGTGCGCGAGACCAGCTGCTGTGGTAGATCCTTGGCCTCGGAGTCCTCAGGGATTTTTGGGGACGGGATGCCTCCCCTGAGGTGATCCTCGGGGGGTTCGACTGGGTGGTTTGGCGATCAATGGAGTCGTTTCTTGCCAAGGAAGCGTGAGGCGCCTTGTGGGATCCACGTCGGCGTATTCTTCGTCCATAAGGAAAGCTGGTTTCAGTTGCTCGATCGTGACCCAGTCCTCGCGACCATTTATGGATATGAAGTAGGCCTTGTCGGTGCATCGGAGGACGCAGAAGGGGCCTCGGTAGGGTCTCGTTAGTGGCGGGCGGCGGGCGTCGTCCGTGATAAAGACGTGTTTGCAGGACGATAGGGCCTTCAGGAGGAAGTGTTTGGTTCTGTTGGAGAAGGTCTTGATGCAAGGCGTGAATTTTCCGGCGGATTTTCGAAGTCTGGTGAAGGAGACGTCTGTGTCGTCAGCGTTGGTCGGGAAGAACTCGCCTGGGGACTGCCAATGTTTCCCCATATACCTTCTCCGCAGGTGATGCTTCGCTGTTCGCCCGAGGGGCGGTCCGGAGGCCGAGGAGGACCCACAGTAGTTGGCTCTTCCAATCCTTGCCGATGCAGCGTGCCATTAGGGAAGCCTTGAGAGATCGGTGGACCCTTTCCACCATGCCGCTAGCCGCCAGGTTGTAGGCGGTGGTGGCGTGTAGCAATGTCCCCATCAGGCGGGCCAGGGCGGTCCACAACTCCGACAGGAAAACGGGTCCATGGTCCGTCGTGATATCATCCGGCACTCCGAATCCACTGATCCAGCTGGCGAGAAGGGCTTTGGCGCACGCTTTGGTGGTTGCCTCTGACATCTGCGTCACCTCGGGCCATCTGGTGGAGCGATCGATTATCGTCAGGAGGTATCTGGCGCCTTCTGACAGGGGAAGGGGACCCACGACGTCTACGTGAATGTGGCCAAATCTTCATTTTGGCTGAGGGAATTTCCCCACGCCCGATTCTGTGTGCCGACTTACTTTGCTTGTTTGGCACGGAACGCAGGTCCCGGCCCACTCGAGGGTGTCCTTCCGAATTCCGTGCCAGACGAACTTCTTCGTCAGGAGGCGCATCGTCGTCCCGCCCGAGGGGTGCGAGATCCATGTATGACTTCGAATACGGCTCTCCTGCGGGAGGCTGGAATCAGCGGGCGCGGGCGACCTGTGCTGATGTCGCAGAGGAGCGTCGTGCCTGCGAGTCCGAAGGGCACGTCCTCCCACTTGAGGGCGGTGATGGCTGTGCGATATGCGGCAGTCTCCGGGTCGGCGGCCTGTTCTCGGGCGAGGTCTTCGTAATCGATCCCGAGGTGCACGGCGTTGATCTCTATCCTCGAGAGGGCGTCAGCCATGGGGTTCTTCTCGCCGGGAACATAATGGATGATGCAGCCAAACTCACCGATGGCTGCCAGGTGCCTCTGTTGTCTCGCTGACCAGGCGTTGCCTGCCTTGGTGAAGGCGTGCACCAAGGGGCGGTGGTCTGTCCTGATAGTGAAGGGGGCGCCCTCGAGGAAGTAGTGGAAGTGGCGCACTGCTTGGTACACTGCCAGGAGCTCGCGGTCGAATGTGCTGTATCTCGTCTCGGCGGGCGACAGTTTCTTACTGTAGAAAGCGAGCGGCTGGGACCCTCCCTGGACTATCTGCTCGAGGACGGCCCCGCAGGTGATGTTGCTGGCATCAGTGGTGAGGCGTAAGGGCGCAGCGGGGTCCTGGTGGTACAAGGTTGGGGCTCTGGCGACGGCCATCTTCGTGTCGTGGAAGGCCTGCGCTTGTTCTGCTTCCCACGTCAGGTTTTTTGGTTTCCCCTTCAGGACCTGTGTTAGAGGGGACATGGTGCGGGCAACGTCGGGGATGAAACGGTGGTAGTAATTCACCATCCCGATGAATTCTTGCAGGGCCTTGACCGTAGTTGGGGTCGGAAACTTCTGCACCGCGTCCACCTTCGAGGCCATGGGGTGCACACCTGCTGCAGAGATCTCGTGTCCGAGAAAGTCCACCCTCTCGGCGCCGACGGTGCACTTGTCGAATCGGACGACCAGCCCGTTTTCCTGCAGGCGTTTCAGAACCGCTTGGACATGGTGTAGGTGCTCCTCCGGGGACCTGGAAAAGATCAAAATATCGTCGACATAGCAGATGCAGAAGGGCAGGTCCCCCAGGATGCTGTCCATCAGGCTCTGGAAGGTGGCCCCAGCATTTCTCAGGCCAAAGGTGAAGTAATGAAAAACGTAGGAGCCGAAGGGCGTGATGATGGCGGTCTTGGGAACGTCCTCGGGATGCACCGGAACCTGAAAATAAGATTTTAAAAGGTCCATTTTTATGAAGATTTTTGCTCCATGGAGGGCCCCGGTCAATTCCTGCATGTTTGGCAAGGGGTAGTGATCGGGGATCGTAGTGAGGTTGAGTCTCCTATAGTCTCCGCAGGGCCTCCAAGTGCCATCAGGCTTCCGTACCATATGGAGGGGCGAAGCCCAAGGGCTTGATGCTTTCCGGCAGATACCCATTCGTTCCATTTCCGAGAACACCCTTTTTGCATCCTGAAGGCGGCCCAGAGGGAGTTGTCGGAACTTTGTGTGCGTCGGTGGCCACGTGGTGGTGATGTGGTGGAATATTCTGTGCTTGGGCGGCATCCCCGCCACCTGACGAAGTTCCAGTTTGAAAACTTTAGGGAATTCCTGTAGGAGGTTGCCGTACTTGTGGGGGGCGATGGTGCAAATTGTGAGGGCACCTGGGCCCGCTGCAAGCGGTAGGAAACAGCATGTCCCCGTGTCGAGGAGGCGTTTGCGACCCATGTCAACCAGGAGGCCGTTATGCACCAGGAAATCCGCCCCCAGTAGTGGAATCCTGACGTCTGCGATGGTGAAACGCCAGACGTAGTTGCGCCCCAAGATGGATATCTCAAGGGACTTCATGCCGTAGGAATGGATGGGGGTCCCGTTTGCGGCAACGAGGGCGGCTGGGTTGTCAGGCCTGCAGCTGCAGTCTTTTCCTGACGGCGGGAATATCGAGTGCATCGCCCTGGTGTCCACTAGCATCCTCGCGGACATAAAACCCTTCGGCGTGTGGTTCCGACGAGGCCGCTGCCACGGGCGACTTTGGTTTTGTCTGCCATCGCCGTTTTTTGGCTGCTGGAAGGTGCAGGGGCTTTTGCATCTCTTGGAGTACCTTCCAAACTTCCGGTGGTAGTGGCACCAGGAGCTTTCGCCCCGCTGCGTGTGGGAGGACTTCCTCTGGGTCACAGCGCCGATCTCTTGTGTTGAGTCGTCTTCTTCTTCTTCTCCCTTCTCTGCGGCTAGGCACACGAAGGATCGGGGAGCGGTGAGCCTTGCAGCCTTGCTCGACAGCATCAGCTTTTTAGCTTTCTCCAATAGTTCGTCATCGGGGAGGGTGTATGCATCCGTTAGCTGTCCTCGGACATCTGGCTCGAGTTGCTGCAGGAATATTTCGCGGCTCAGGCAGATTTCCTTCTTCTTCCCATCGGGACCTACTTCGGGCAGGCAGAGGAGGCCCATCACTGTGTCCCAGGCAACCTGTGGGTCGGTGCCTCGCATTGGGTTTGTGACTAGGTTGAGGGCACGGGCGGCTTTCTCCGCGATGGGCGTGGAGTAGGCTGTCACGAGTCTTGTCTTTAATTCGTCGAGTGTGACAGGTTCGGTCTTTGCTCGACCGGTCAGCCAGGGGGTTATTCGGTCAAATACCTCTGTCGGGAGGGCTGACATGGCGAGGTCAGCCTGCAGTACCTTGTCCATGAGTCCCGCAACCCGGAATTGCCCTTCAGCTCGGATGAACCAGACGATTGGGTTCGCTATTGTGAAGGGGGGCAATTTGACTGCTTGAGCGGCAGCAGTGTGCGAGGCTGCCGTTGAGGCAGAGGAAGCCTGGGTCTCTCGCGCGGAACTGTCTGCGTCCATTGTCCACTCTCACAAAACGGTCGACAGGAGTCGTAAATGGCGGGCCAAACACACCTTGGGAAGGTATGCCGTATTTAGTCCGTTAGAGGCGTTGGTTTTTTTTTCCACGGTAGGAGCTTTCAGTGATCTAGACTGAGGCGCCGTGTGAGTCCGCTAAAGATCTCTGAAGGTGAGCGGCGGTAGTTAGTCCCTTAATGGCTGAGCCGATCACCAGTTGTGAGGTGTGAACAAAGAGGCAGGTAGAAGCGTACTGATCTTTATTACAGGTAGGGAAATCCAAATATACAGCATGCGGGCGGAAATGTGGTATCCGACCCGCGAGATAGTAAAAGTGGGTCGGTGTCGTGGTAGTTGCATTATAGCAAAGAAAGATAAAGGAAAGGAAAACGCATCTTCGAGAAATTCTGCAGCAAAGAGGCTTTCGTGCGTGTGTTGGAAGCACCTGTTCTCATGATGATTCTAGAATCGGCAGGAGCGTTGTGGAATGCAACAGGCGTCGAAGTGTCGTAAGAAACGCCGTGACTTCTGATGCAATACTTTGTCGAGAAACTTCTAAATCGTTCAGGTAATCTCGGGAGTCTGTGAAGCTCGCCGTAGGCCCCGCCCCCCGAATGCCGCATAAATACGACGGACAAAGTAGGAAAAGAGAGATCATCAGTTAGTCACAGAACAAGAGATCATCAGTAAGAGCCACAGATCAGATTATCAGTGGGAGATCAGCAGCAGAGATCATCAGAGTGAGATAAGAAAGGAACCAACGAAGGATCAGAGAGAAAAAGGCGCGCGTGAGTTTGATCGGATTCTGGTTAAGTCGTCTTCAGGAGTGGACGACCGAGTTATTTCGACGTTGGGCAAAACTTCAGAGAAGAAACGTTCTGCAAGAGGTTTGGAGAAGTTCCTGCCCTTCGAGTATCAAGAGTAGACATTATTTTCTGCAATACGGAGGCAAGAAGGCATCTACCATTAGAGTTCTCCTTTTGTGAAGCCATCACTTCGATTTACAAAACTGGTTGGTAAGTAATTTCATTACCTCACTGTTCCCCCAGTTCATGCAGTGTAAGATTTTACCTTTTTTATGTAAATAGGAGACACCATTCTGCATTTATCTTTGTTAGTAAGCTTGTAAATAAACCTTTGTTGTGTTAATGTTTCTTTCTATATTCGTATCCCCAGTTTCAACAGTTGGTGTTGAATTTTTTTGTTTATCATAATATCGAACCTGAAGCGGACCTCTCTCAGAGGCCATAACAGTCGGCGAGAGCCGATTTGTGTTTCTTGCGAGACATATAACTTAAAATATAAAAGTATACATAAAATATGATCTTACAAGATATATACATTGGCGGAAAGCCCGCTGAACGCTCTCGAGGAGGGAAGTAAGAACAACGCGATTGTAGAATTATATACAGAGGAATTTGCGATAAGGCATTGTCCTTACAGTTGGACGCCAACACCATACCAAACACGCCACTGAAGCGCTTGAAAAAGATAGAGAATTACATATTACTAGAGCTGACAAATCCAACACATCCATGGTCAGCATGCACAAGGCCGACGATGATAATAAAATGTTAGAATTATTCTTAGATCAAGAAACCTACGCAGGAATAAGAAACAATCCTTTAAATAATGTTAATGCCTATTTCAACAAAAAACATCAAGAAAATTCTAAAAAAAAAAAAAAAAAACCTACGAAATTATTTCAAAAGATCGATCACTGCTGTAAATCCAACCTTTCCATATTTATATGGAGTTATCAAAACTCACAAGAAAGATAATCCTATTAGACCCATTATAAGTTTTGGAGGTTTGTTCACGAGTTGTCTCCAATACTTGGATATATAACAGGTGTGTCTGTAAAAAATAATGTGGATTTTTAGAGAGGTTAAGAAGGTTTAATTGTAATTATGATATAAAGTTGATCCATTTTGACATGTTACGTAATTGTTTACAAAAGTACCAGTAGATGAACTGCTTAAATTTATGAAGGAAGAAATGGAAAACTTTCTCTTTGGACAGACCTATGATTAAATTTATAGAACTGTGTTACACGTTGTAAATTTGCATTTGGAGAAAAGCATAATGAACAAAAATTTGGCAGGGCAATAGGCAATCCGTTATCTCCATTACTTAGTAACCTTTATATGGAGTTTTTCGAAATCAATTACTTACCAAGGATACTTCCCAAAGGTAGGCTATCCTATGGGGCTTGTTGGGCTTGGCCTATTGACAAAAATGAAGAGAGCTTCGTAACCGCATGAAATGCCCTAGTACCTTCAATAACGTTCACCTTAGGAACTGAAGTAGATAGATACTAAGTTGGGGATTTTAGATGTTGTGATTGTGAGGAATGATAGAAATTTTAGATGCTCTGTGTACAGAAAGCCTACAAATGTAGATTCCTACATACACTTTTATTCTATCATCCGAGAACGAAGATGATGGTATTTTCGTCCTTGATTCTAAGGGCACTGCGAGTCAGTTGCCCTGGCTTTCATGAAGCTGAGCTTCAGAAGGTCCGAGACATTGCAACAAATCTTAAGTAACCTTGTGATTTTATTGACAGAGCTTTCTGTAAAGCAAGAAAAAAGTTTCATGAAGTTGGTCGTAAGAGTGAGTTTAATGTGAAAAACCTTGTTTTACCATACTGCAACCAGTTTATGGCCATCCCTGGGCTGTTGAGACCATTTAATGTTAATGTAATTTTTAAGAACTGTGTAGTACTTAAGAACATATTAATCAGGAATTTCCCTCAACAGAAGAGTGGCTGCATATATGAAATCCCTTGCAATCAGTGTAATAAAATGTACTACATGGGACAAAGTGGAAAAGATCTGGAAACAAGATTAAAAAGCAACATAAATATAATGTCAGAACCGGGAATAATGCGAGCAGTTTTTTCAACATATGAATGAGTGCAACCACACCATGAATTGGAAAGAAGCGAAACAGATAATGTTCTGTAAAGACATCACAAAGCAAAACATTGTTGAATCATGCATAGTAAAGAAAAATCGTATAGATTTGGTCAACAGCAGCCCTGGGATGTACGAACTGGATGAATTACTTGTAAACAACATTTTTAGACAATTAGTTTTAAATAGTAGTACGATAGTTTTACGTACTGCTGCTACAGAGGTGTCTGTAACAAATAATGATTTTTTTGTATCACTTGATCCTGAGGATGTGTGAAAAATACACGAAAGCACTTAAAGGTCGACTCCTTTCATCCTTCCTCCAGCTCTATGACAACATAAAATATCGCATGTTTTAATGATAGTTCGTCAATATATATATATATATATCATATATATATATATATATATATATATATATATATATAGATATATTATATATATATATATATATATATAATATATATATATATATATATAATATAGTAACGAGTTGGTCAATCTCATTATCATATTTTTAAAAGGTAACGTTGAACCAAGAGCGGCAGGCAACTGGTAGTTGGTAACACATTCTCTCTCTCTCTCTCTCTCTCTCTCTCTCTCTCTCTCTCTCTCTCTCTCTCTCTCTCTCAATATTACCTCCCTTCCATTATCTAAGGTCATCAAATCAGAGTCAGAACTTACAAAAATATGCATTTATTTAAAAGCAATGTATTAACTGAATAACTCAGATTCTTAACAAAATGATTAAATGATATGTTAACTCAAAGTCCAAATAACCCAGATAACCCTCGGTAATTAATCTAACACCAACATTAGTTTAGCCATAACACTAGGCACAGTCAGCATAGTAATTAAGTCTGTACACCATTTCTCCAATGAACAATCCCCACTCTTCTCCAGAAACATTTCCCCTCTTTACCAGAATCGCCTGTTAGAAGACAGGAGAACACTCTGGTAAGCACAAGAGCATAATCAAAAGATCATATAAACAGAATATCTCAGAAATAAATATTCAAATACAATCCAGCCACACTTTGGCCAAAATAAAGAAAATGCTTACCCATTTCAGCACAGTTGCACTGTCACTCAATAAAAACACTTTGGCAGAGCCATCCTGGCTCTGCCTTCTCTCTGTAATAGTCTCCCCTTCATGATAAGCCTACATTTCATAATGTAGGGGGGAAAGTGCACACATACGTACAAACCCACACTCAATGTTCACGCGCATAAACTGCTTAAGCCCAGTTTCAAAGCCACCTCTACATCAAGCTCTCATAGCGACAGGACGAGTCACTGATTTGCTAAGACAGCAGTTTTGATGAAACCACCTCAGAGAAAGATGCGTTAGCATTCCTAAGCTGTCACTCGAACACTCTGTCTCAAATGATGACTCCACATTCTAAAACACGTCATAGCATATCACATTATATATTGTTTAAAATATCCCCCTTTTTATGTTACATATTTATATATATATTCTATATATATATATATCCCTTATATATATTATTAATATATATATTATATATATATATATAGATATAATATATATATATATATATATATATAT
Organism: Macrobrachium nipponense; assembly: GCF_015104395.2. Taxonomy (NCBI): domain Eukaryota; kingdom Metazoa; phylum Arthropoda; class Malacostraca; order Decapoda; family Palaemonidae; genus Macrobrachium; species Macrobrachium nipponense. The sequence goes on from NC_087224.1 coordinate 6,533,221, forward strand.
ATATATATATATATATATATATATATATATATATATGTGTGTGTGTGTGTGTGTGTGTGTAGATAGATAGATAGATAGATAAATGGCTGGATGGAGAGATAAATAGATGTATGAATGTGCGCTCGTTCACAAGTCACATGCTTTCAAAGGAGACTGAGAGGACATACCTACTGAATCACAATTGGTCGAGTGGTAGGATGGTTTTAGACCATGGAGGCAGGGAACATCCTGAAAATGATTTGTGAAAAAGCATAGGATTAGGATGAATATAGATGTTTCCCTGGATCTAGAGAAAACCTTCGATCGTGTACCCAGGCACAGAATATGTATGCAATGAATGATGAATGCTATGAGATCCCAGAAAAACTCGAGAGACCATTTTTTTATTTACCACGCACCATAGTACTAAATGCAGAGTGAAGACCCCGCTGAAAAAAAGATGAATGCTTTGATGTTAATTCAGGTGTCAGGCAGGGAAGCTTCCTATCACCATTATTGATAAGCACTGATCTAATGTATGCAGATGACAATGCGACGCTATAGAGGAGTAACAAGGGAAGGGAGGACTTCTAAAGTAAACTTGAAGAATGGGACAACATCTTAACAAACAAGGGAATGAAAATCTGCAAAGAAAAATCAGAAATCACGGTGTTGTCAATAACACCAGAAGTTGTGAATATCTTATTCGAAGCCAGGTTTTACATCAGTGCAACAATTTTAAATATCTATGCATTATGTTCTATGATTAGAATTATTCCGAATAAGAAACGCATCATAGAATCAACAAATTTAATAACTTAAATCTTGTTTATCCACTAATAGCAGTTAGGAATATACCTCGAAAGTAAAAATAATTACTTTATTAGTTATTACAAAGATGCGACTAGTTTTGACCTATGGCCGTGAAATTTGAACATCAATATCAAGGATTAGACGACAAATTCGAGCAGCAGAAACAATATTACTGATGCTGATAAATGCTAGATGCAATACGAAATAAAGACATTAGTACGATATGTTCTTCGGCCATGCGCTGCCGAGCATGCATCCGTTATTGGCAATTCTGTATACGCTGTTGCGAGTCAGTTGGCTCCCGAGTATCCTGTAATAAAGTCCAGTCTCCAGGACGTTGTGTCATTGCAAACCCAACATGGCGCAGTGAGTAGGATAAGGACCAACCATGCCCCAGATACGTCGACCACCCCAGGCCACGCCGAGGCGTGCCTCACCTGCAATGCCAAGGGCCTTGTCACAGGCCGTCATGCAAGCACAGACGTTATTTGCAGACCAGCAGCGTGCCATCCGTTCCCTTCAGGATGCCCTTCCCGGTTCAGGAGCACGTGCCGGTAAAGTTCCTGTCTCTGCTGCCCCTGAGAAGTGTGAGGCGGTAATGTCTTCGGCAGCGTTCAGCCTGGGACGTTCGATGACGTATTGGATTCACCTTAACAAGTTCCCGCCGCAGGATGTTGTCCTGCACATTAGGCTCAACTGTGTACCGGCGTTGCAACGTGCACTGGACGCTCGGTATTCAGATGCCAAATGGAATGCCCTCGCCCCAGACGCGGCTCTGGACGCCATCGGGAATATTGTGTTGCGGTCGTCGAATCAGGCAGTTCAGTGGTCTGAATTCTTTGCCCTTGCACAAGGGCGCGAGGAATTAGTGAGCGACTATTTTTCGAGGTGTGCTCAGAAGGCCACCGACTGTGATTTTGAGTGTCCCAAATGCGGGGAGTGTTTAATAGAGTACATGCTGTTGCGGAAAATAAAATGGTAGGCTCAGTGACCCTGTATTAAAGAGGCATGTTTTTCAGACATGTGAGACATTTAAGAGTGTAGATGCCCTTCAGGCACTGTGCTGCACTTTCGAAGCTGCACGCCAAGATGTCGAAAGTATCCCACGCGTCGCTATCAGTGAGAGGGGGTCTGCTGGCACCTCGAGTGATGACGTCACAGGCATGATGACGTAGAGCCAGACGTCGCGGTGTTGCGCGGCAATTCCAATGTGAAGCGTTGCGGAAATTGTGGGGGGCGCCATCCCTTTGGTCGAGCGTCGTGCCCAGCAAGAGGTATAACGTGCCACGGGTGCCAAAAGGTAGGGCACTTTTCAGAAATGCTGCAGGAATACGAAGAAAGCGCCGCTTGCCTCGAGTTTAGCGATTGTTGCAGACACGCACCTCTCCCCCCACACGATCAAGGCTTGTGTTTCCCATAGAAACGGGAATTCAGTATCCACACTCGTCGTAGCAGACACAGGAGCACAGATCTGCGTTGCCGGACCCACGATTCTCTCAAGACTGCAAATAAATTCACTGGAGTTGCAGCCGCGA
>NC_087224.1:6536047-6559395 GCF_015104395.2 Macrobrachium nipponense
TTGCAGCCGCGAGCAGGTCTGAGGACGTAGCTAATCTCCGAGTGAGATGTCTTGGATCAACGACATGCTTCATTGATATAGGTGGGCGACGCACGAAGCAGGAGGTTTACTTTGTGCCGACGGCCAAGAACTTCTATATATCGCTGAATGCTTGTAAGGAGCTGGGAATAGTACCCCCTGACTTCCCTCACCCCTACATCTCGTTGCATCAGCTGATGTTGCTTAATGAAGAGTCGCACGGCCTAACTCCCCTAAGACAATGAAGCCAGCCACCTTACCCATCCCACCTGTGGAGGCAGAATATACCGAGACTTGAGGAGTGGTTATTTACGACATTTCTCTTCAACAACCTTTAATACAACCAGGGAACCGTTACCTGTCATGACGGGCAAGCAGCACCATCCATTTGTTGCTTGATGCCGTGCTTATGCCTGTCACACGCCCGCGACAATCCCTAAGCATTGGGAAGAGGAGGTCAAGGCTCAACTTGACGAGGACGTTCGGAGGGCGTGATAGAACCAGTCCAGTGGGGGATGCAACGGAATGGTGTGCAAGGATGGTCGTTGTTCGCCAAGGAAGACGGGTCAACCTCGCCGCACAGTAGACTTCCCAGCGCCTCACGCCCACTGTCTTCGGGAAACTCATCATACACCGCACCCTTCGACATGATTTCAAGCATCCCCATTCATACGTACAAGACTACGGCGGACGCCCACTGGGGTTTCCATCAAGTGGAATTGGACGAAAGACCGCCGCCCGCTTACGACCTTTATCACTCCATGGGGACGATACCGTTATCGTAGAACACCCATGGGCCACTGTTCGGCGTCGGACGCCTACACAAAAAGGTTTGATGATGCCCTGCAAGACATCACCAGAAAAGCATAAATGCGTTGACGACACTTTGCTATACGATCACAGCATTGAAAAGGCGTTCTGGCATGTATATGAATTCCTGTCAATGTGTGCCTCTGCAGGTATCACACTCAAGCCCGAGAAGTTTAAATTCTGCAAGAGAGAGGTCACTTTCGTCGGTTATTACCTGGGATGGGAGTCATACAAAACCCGCAGACGAACGACTAGACGCCATTCGTAACTTCATATGCCAGAGAAGCCTTCCATCACGGATATTAGGTCGTGGTTCGGGTTCGTGAATCAGTTAGCGCCCTTCCTTGCAACGGCGCCCATCATGGAGCCCTTTAGGGACCTCCTCAGAAAGCCCACTGGGGAAAAAACGTTTACTGGGATAGTCAGCTACGTGACAAACTCCGGCAGGCACAGGAGGTCATCTGTCAATTAGCCAAGGACGGCTTGGCATATTACGACAAAACACGCCCTACGACGATAATGGACGGATTGGGGTTGGAGTAAAGAAGGTATCGGGTTCGTAGTCTTCAGCAGTATTGTATTTGTCAGTCAGCTGACAGCCCCTTTTGTTGCAAGGGCGGCTGGCGCCTGCCCTGTGTGGTAGTCGACACCATCACCTCCTGCTGAAGCTGGGGTATGCCCCCGTAGAAGGAGAAGCCCTGGCAGTTAGCTGGTGCTTGCGGAAGGCCAGGCTGTTCCTATATGGGTGTCCTAATCTCACCATCATCACGGACCACCGTCCTCTCGTCAAGCTGCTGGGTGACAGAGCCCTTAAGGACGTCATCAACCCGAGATTATTCAACCTGAAAGCGAACGACACTCCAGTTCAAGTTCACATGAATACCTGCCGCGAAAAAGGACAGCTGCGCGCGGATTTTCTTCAAGGTACCCGACCATGCGAGCACCCCGCGAAGCTTCCGACGTGGATTTGGAGGACGACATTCAAGTGGCAGTGGCATGTGCAACCGTGGCCGCCTTGGAACCGGATATCATCGTGTTGGTATGAAGACTGCGTAAGGAGCGCCGCATCTAACGACCCTGTATATCAGCTCTTGCTTGCAAGGGTTGCAGCGGGCGACTGGCCCCAACAGAAGTCGCAAGAACTCGCCTGCCTTCGCCCCTTCTTCAGCGTTCGGGACCGGCTAGCCATCAACCAGGATCTGGTGACATACTCAGTGGACCAAGGATGTGTTCGCTTGGTTATACCCGAGGATTTATGCCGAACAGGTAGCCGCTAACCTACACGCAGGACACCAAGGCCTCGACTCCGATGCTTAGAAAAAGGGCCAGGCAGTCGGTCTATTGGCCGGGAATAGAAGGGGACCTTCAGCATTGCCGCGCCCGATTTGTACTTCATGCGATGAACATGCCCCCTCACTGCCTCCTGGAAGAAATGATAAACACGCCGCCTGCGGAAATATCCCTTCCAGCAAGTCGTAGCAGATATGTTCCAGATAGAAGGCAGTGTATACATGGTGTATGCCGATAGACTAACAGGTTGGTTAGAAGTGGCTCATTTCCCCAATGGTGCCACGTCTAACAAAATCAGTAATCACCTTCGATCATATTTCTCGCGTTGGGGAGCCCCAGAACAAATATCAACTGACGGAGGCACGAACTTGGCCAGCGAGGAGATGGAGGCCTTCTTCAAGAGATGGGGGGTCAAGGTCCCGGCTTGTCGTCGGCCCAGTATCCCCCCCCCCAGTCTAACGGCAGGGCAGAAGCAGCTGTCAAATCGGCGAAGGAGGCTACTCCGGGAAAATACATTAAAGGGTGGAGCCCCTTGAGTCGGACAAAACGGCCCTGGCGATACTTCAGTATCTCAACACTCCTCTCAGGGAAATTAACAAGTCGCCGTCTCAGCTTGCAACGGGTCGCCAGCTGCGCGATGGGGTACCGACGGCCAGGAGACACCTGTTAGTAGACAGATATTGGAGGCAGGACGATACGTCGAAGGGAGTTACAAGTGGCAAGGTCGCAGGAGGCGATGCGCATCCCTGGCACTACCAGAAGACTGCCGCCCATCGAACTAGGTACCCATGTATGCATCACAAAAACCAAGCTACCAAGCAATGGGATCGAACGGGCATAGTAACAGAAACAAAGCCCCACCCATCGTCAGTAACACCGTCAAGCTTAACGGGAGCGGCAGGCTGTCAAAAAGAAAACAGACGACACCTGAGAGTCATCGCTCCGCCCTCTGGCACGCCCATGTCCCAGCACGAGTCCTCCGCAAACCATACCCCGACAGAACAGGGGACACGCACACACAGGAGCCCAACGTCGTTGATAGCCCAGAAGAGCCGCTGGTAAACCCAAATGGCTCAAAGACTTTGTAGAGTGATGTTTTACCTTTTGTATGCAATTGCATCAGGAATTGATATTTCTTTTCAGAGAATTTATGTATTTTATTTCGTTTTTGTGTATGTATCGAGAAGTTAGCTTTAATTTTTTGTTTCTTCTCTTGTCTCATTGATCTAAGGGCATGTAAGAGGTTGACAAAGAGGCAGGTAGAAGTGTACTGATTTTTATACAGTCCAGGGAAATATAAATATACAGCATGCGGACGGAAATGTGGTCACCGACCCGCGAGAGAGTAAAAGTGGGTCGGCGAGACCCGATTTGTGTTTCTTGAGAGACATAAAAATACAAAATATAAAAGTACACAATATGTGGTTAATAAGCTTTATACACTGACGGAAAGCCCGCTGAATGCTTTCTCAGGGGGAAGTGAGAACAACGCGAATGATGAATTATGTACAGAGAAAACTTATGAATAATAAGCGTTGTCCTTACAAATACTCCCCCCTAAGACAATAATTAGGTATGATTGTTGCTGACTTCTTTGTACTTCGGGTAGTCACTCGCGGGAAGCGAGCTGGACGGCGGAGGCGCCCCCGGGTGCTGATATTAGTTGTTGTGGTAGATCCTCGGGGTTTTCCGGGGACGGGATGCCTCCCCTGAGGTGATCCTCGGGGGGTTCGACCGTCTTCCGAGGGCGGCCGCGGCTACGGCTAGGAGGTTTGGCGATCGAAGGAGTCGCTTTTTTCCGAGGAAGATTGAGGCGCCCTGTGGAATCCGCGTCTGCGAGGTCCTCGTCCATGATGAAGGCTGGTTTCAGGCGATCGATTGTGACCCAGTCCTCGCGACCGTTGATGGATAAGAGATATGCCTTGTCAGTGCGTCGTAGGACGCGGAAGGGACCGCGGTAGGGTCTCGTTAGAGGCGGGCGGCGGGCCGTCGTCCCTGACGAAGACGTGCTGCACGATGATAGGGCCTTCGGGAGGAAACGTTTGGTTCTGTCGGAGAAGGTTTTGACGCAGGGCGTGAACTTCCCGGCGGATTCCCGAAGCCTGCGATGGAGACGTCAGCGTCGTCGGCATTGGTCGGGAAGAACCGCCAGGGACTGTAATGGCTCCCCGTATACCTTCTTCCGCGGGTGATGCTTCGCCGTTTGCCGCGGGGCAGTCCTGAGAACCGAGGAGGACCCCCACGGTAGTTGGCTCGCTTTCCCAATTTTTCGTCGGTGCAGCGCGCCATCAGGGAGCCTTGATCGAACGGTTGGGACTCTCTCCACCATGCCGTTAGCTGCTGGGTTGTAGGCGGGTTGGGTGGCATGTAGCGACGTTCCCATTAGGCGGGCCAGGGCAGTCCACAACTCCGACAGGAAAACTGGTCGCGGTCTGTCGTGATTTCGTCTGGCACTCCGAATCGACTGATCCAGCTGGCGAGGAGTGCTTCGGCACATGCTTTCGTGGTCGCCTCCGACATCGGCGTTGCCTCGGGCCATCTGGTGGAGCGATCGATTACCGTCAGGAGGTACCTGGCGCCTTTCCGACGGGGGCAGGGGGCCAACGACGTCTAGTGTTGGATGTGGCCGAATCTTCTTCGTTTCGGGCTGCGGAAATTTTCCCCACGCCTGACTCCGTGTGCCGACTGATTTTTGCAAGTTTGGCAAGGCACGCAGGTCCTGGCCCACTCGAGGGGAGTCCTTCCGAATTCCATGCCAGACGAATTTCTCCGTCAGGAGGCGCACCGTCGTCCGGCCCGAGGGGTGTGCGAGAGTCCGTGTATGACGTCGAAAACACGGCTTTCCTTCGGGAGGCTGGGATCAGCGGGCAGCGGGCGGCGTGCTGATGTCGCAGAGGAGCGTCATGCCTGCGGGTCCGAAAGGCACGTCTTCCCACTTGAGGGCGGTGATAGCAGTGCGGTATGCGGCAGTTTCCGGGTCGGCAGCCTGTTCCCGGGACGGGGAGGTCTTCGTAGTCGACCCCGAGACGCACGGCGTTTGATTTCTATCCTCGATAGGGCGTCTGCCACGGGGTTCTTCTCGCCAGGCACGTACTGGATGGTGCAACCGAACTCTGCGATGGCTGCTAGGTGCCTCTGTTGTCTCGCTGACCAAGCGTCGCCCGCCTTGGTGAAGGCGTGTACCAAAGGGAGGTGGTCCGTCCTGATCGTAAAGGGGGGAGCCCTCGAGGAGGTAGCGGAAATGTCGCACTGCTTGGTACACTGCCAGGAGTTCGCGGCTCGAACGTGCTGTACCTCGTCTCGGCGGCTGATAGTTTTTTGCTGTAGAAGGCGAGTGGCTGGGGCTCGCCCTGGACCACCTGCTCGAGGACAGCCCCGCAGGCGACGTTGCTGGCGTCGGTGGTGAGGCGTAAAGGTGCAGCAGGGTCTTGGTGGCATAATGTCGCCGCTCTGGGCGAGGGCCCTCTTCGTCTCGTTGAAAGCCTTCTCTTGTTCGGCCTCCCACGTTAGGGCCTTTGGTTTCCCTTTCAGGACCTGTGTTAGAGGAAGACATGGTGCGGGCGGCGGAGGGGATGAATCGGCGGTAGTATTGACCATTCCGATGAACTCCTGCAGGGACTTGACCGTGGTTGGTGTTGGGAACTTCTGCACCACGCCTACCTTCGAGGCCATGGGGCGCACGCCCGTCGCGGAGATCTCGTGTCCGAGGAAGTCCACCTTCTCGGCGCCGAAGGTGCATTTGTCGAAACGGACGACCAGCCCGTTTTCCTGCAGGCGCTTCAGGACCGCTCGGACGTGATGTAGGTGCTCCTCCAAGGACCTGGAAAAAATCAAGATATCGTCGACGTAGCAGACGCAGAAGGGCAGGTCCCCCAGGATGCTGTCCATCAGGCGCTGGAAGGTGGCCCCTGCATTCCTCAGGCCGAAGGTTGAGTAATGGAACACGAAGGAGCAAAAGGCGTGATGATGGCAGTCTTGGGGGACATCCTCGGGGTGCACTGGAACCTGGAATAGGATTTTAAGAGGTCCATTTTTGTGAAGACCTTCGCCCCATGAAGGGCCCCTCCCGTCAAATCCTGCATGTTTGGGCAAGGGGTATTGGTCGGGGATTAATTGTAACGAGGTTGAGTCTTCTTGTAGTCTCCGCAGGGCCTCCAGGTGCCGTCAGGTTTCTGTACCATGTGCAGGGGCGACGCCCAAGGGCTCGATGCTTTCTTGCAGATGCCCATCCGTTCCATCTCCGAGAACGCCTGCTTCGCCTCCTGGAGGCGGCCTGGAGGGAGTCGTCGGGAACTTCGCGTGTGTCGGGGGGCCTGTGGTGGCTATGTGGTGGAATATCCCGTGCTTGGGCGGCGTCCCTGCCGCCGATGACGAAGTTCCGGCTTGAAGACTTCGGGGAACTCCTGCAGGAGGTTGCCGTATTTGTGGGGGGCGATGGTACAAATTGTAGGGGCGCCCGGGCCTGCTGCTAGTGGAAGGGAAAGGCATGTCCCCGTGTCGAGGAGGCGTTTGCGGCCCACGTCCACCAGGAGGCCGTTCTGCGCCAGGAAATCTGCCCCCAGTAGCGGGATCCTGACGTCCGCGATTGTGAATTCCCAGACGTAGTTTCGCCCCAAGATGATATCTCGAGGGGCTTCGTGCCGTAGGAACGGATGGGGGTCCCGTTTGCGGCGACGAGGGAGGTTGTTTTGTCGGGCTCGCGGCTACGGTCTTTCCTGACGGCGGGAATATCGAGTGCATTGCCCCGTATCTACCAACATCCTCCGGCCGGAGATCGCGTCGCGGACGTAGAACCCTACGGTGTGTGGTTCCGACGCGGCCGTTGCCACGGGCGGCCTTGGTTTTGTTTGCCGTCGTCGTTTTTTGACTGTTGGAAGGTGCAAGGGCTTTCGCACCTCCTGGCGAATCTCCCGAACCTCCGGTGGAAGCGCACCAGGAGTTTTCACCTCGCTGCGTGTGGGAGGACTTCCCTTGGGATACGGCGCCAATCACTTGCGTTGGGTCGTCGTCGTCTTCTTCCTTCTCTGCGGCCAGGCACACGGAGGATCGGGGGGGGGCGGCGAGCTTCGCGGCATTGTTTGACAACGTCAGCTTCTTTGCCTTTTCTAGTAGTTCGCCGTCCTCTAGGATGTACGCGTCGGTCAGCTGCTTTCGGACGTCCGGCTCGAGTTTGCCGCAGGAATATTTCGCGGCTCAGGCTGATCTCTACCTTTTTTCCGTCGGGGCCTATTTCGGGCAGACGGACGAGGCCCATCACAGTGTCCCAGGCATCTTGGGTGTCGGCGCCGCGCATGGGGTTCGCGACTAAGTCGAGGGCGCGGGCGGCCCTTTCAGCGATAGGCACGGAATAGGCTGTCAAGAGCCTTTCTTTTATCTCGTCGAGCGTGACAAGTCCGATTCGTGCTCGACCGGTCAGCCAGTTAGATATTTCGGCCGAGCACCTCTGTCGGGAGAGCCGCTGCGACGAGGTCAGCCTGCAGCACTTTGTTTTGTGAGCCCCCGCGATCCGGAATTGCCCTTCGGCTCGGAAGAACCAGGAAAACGGGTCAGCCGTTGTGAAGGGGGGCAATTTGAACAGCTTGAGCGGCCGCTGTGTCAGAGTCCGTCGCTGGGGGCGTCGGGGGAGGCCCGGGTTCCCGCGAGGTTTCCCGCGAGGTACTGTTTGCGCCCATTGTCCTCTCTCACAAAAAACGGTCGACAGAGTCCGTGAATGGCGGGCCAAACCGTTGAGGAAACGCCTGAAACACACCTTGGGCAGGTATGCCGTATTTAGTCCGTTAGAGGCGTTGGTTTTTTTTCCACGGTAGGAGCTTTCAGAGATCTATACTGAGGCGCCGTATGAGTCCGTTAAAGATCTCTGAAGGTGAGCGGCGGGGTAGTGAGTCCCTTAATGGCGAGCCAAAACCGCTTGGGTCACCGTCCAAAAAAACCGGGAGGGAGGTCACAGTTGTAAGAGGTTGACAAAGAGGCAGGTAGAAGTGTACTGATTTTTATTACAGTCCAGGGAAATATAAATATACAGCATGCGGACGGAAATGTGGTCACCGACCCGCGAGAGAGTAAAAAGTGGAGTCGGCGAGACCCGATTTGTGTTTTCTTGAGAGACATAAAATACAAAATATAAAAAGTACACAATATGTTGGTTTATATAAGCTTTATACACTGACGGAAAGCCCGCTGAATGCTTTCTCAGGGGGAAGTGAGAACAACGCGAATGATGAATTATGTACAGAGAAAATTATGAATAAGCGTGTCTTACAGGCATTTTTCCCTTTTATGTCATGTATAAGAATGTTCTTGGGGGGGGATGTACGATATGTTTTGTATTTTTCCCCTTTTTATTTTTGCCATGTATAAGTATATTCTTGAGGGGGGGATGTACGATATGTTCTTCGGCCATGCGCTGCCGAGCATTGCATCCGTTATTGCAATTCTGTATACGCTGTTGCGAGTCAGTTGGCTCCCGAGTATCCTGTAATAAAGTCCAGTCTCCAGGACGTTGTGTCATTGGCAAACCCAACACATTATAAATTAATTGATGGTGGAGAGCATATGAAAGTTTGTCACAAAAGGACAACTACATTGGTTTGGCCACGTAAAAGAATGGGTAGGGTAGATGTCCCAAGAATTTTTTGGTATGGATACCGGATGGAAGAAGACCTGTGAGAAAACCAAAGAAAAGATAGAAGGAAAACTTAGATGCAGCAAAAAGGCGAAGTTCCCAAAATGGAAACTATTAGAGGATTGACGGATATAAAAGGAATTCCTGAGACTGACAAGCTTGATAGTTTACCATGCAGTCGTATGGCGAGAAAGACGTATTTATATAATACTTCCATATAATACTTCCACATGGAACCTCAATGACGCAGAAGGTTATAAAACGGAGATTCTTTATTTCCAAGCTTTTGGAGGTCAAACTGCCTCCACCTTCAAGGGACCAAATAATTTTTTTTTTAAATGTGCATGAACGAATGTATATATATTATATTACATATTGAAACTGATGATTCCTTTACGAAATCATAAAACGAACCAGTCCTCTGTTCGAGCCAAGCAAAAACGTACTTTCTTATGCCAACAGTAATTATTGGGTTTTACTTTGTCCCATTAATTGCTTTCCACTGAAACACGCGAAATGGGCATCACTTCCCTCTCCCATGCCCCAACCCATGGCGGACGAATGAAACAGCTAGACTTTTCTGTAGCTGGAAGGTGAGACACAGACAATATTTCTTGGTAGTCCAAAAAGCGAGTTTTCACAATCTTAACCCAAATACCATTTCCCTTATACTATGCCTATTCCTGAGTTTTGTTTTTTATGTTTTTGTATGTTTCTTTAGTGCTTTTTTTATCCTTTGTGATATAGATATATATATATATATATATATATAGATAGATATATATATATATATATATATATATATATAATATAATTTCTGGTTGCGACTTGACAATCTACATTCTTTATACATCTATATTAGCCCCTTCTTCTTCTGTAAATATTAGATTACGTTTCATAAAAGCACTCTCATTTTTACTTTGCAAAAACCTCTTTAACCCACTAATCACGATCTTGTATCCCATCTAGATTGTAAAGAACTGCGTCAACACCTTCTTTACCCACCAATCACAATATATTGTATTCTCATCTAGCTAAGCAGCAAGAATCGCACGTATATGTTTGTATAAAGAATTTCCGGGCCTTTCCGCCGATATATAGCTAATTCATCAATGAATGTCCAGCTTAATCTCCAAAACAACAACATAATAAACCTTGAAAAAGAAACCCACAAATTCAATTTGTAACTTGTTTACTTCTAAGTATTAAATTAAGTTTTACTCCACACGCGAGTACTTTCAGGCCCTTCTGTGGCCCATTCTCAAGAGATGTTTGGGATGTTAGCCTGGGTCAGGGCCCAGCAGTCTTCTGGAACTTCTTTCTCGTTGTGCTGTCATTATGCGATGGCTGTTCTGGTTTTTCTTGAGAGTTGCCAATCCCTCTTGTCGCTCTGATATCCTGAGCTGATGGTCAATGGAATTCACCCTTGTGGTAAGGGTGTGGTCACCGAAAGTCTGTTGGGCAGGAAACCTAATCTCCAGGTCAGCAGGGTCAATCTTAGCTTCTTTTAATATCAAAGCTCGGCTTATGGGATCTTCTGAGGTAAACCTTTGTTTCCTTCAATTACTTTGATCTCTCTGATAAGCGCACCTTCTACTACCCTCGTGACTAATTTTGTTGCTTTTGTATATAAGCCTACTGTTTTTGAAATCCATCCTATGGGTCATTTTCCCAACAATGTCTAGCTATAGCACTCCCCTGAGAGTTAAGCTGTACTGCCCTTCTATGTTCTTGGACTCTAGTCCTTATTCCCCTACTGATTCCCCCACATATCTGTCTCCACAATTATTGCAATTGATTATATACCCCCCGCTACATCATCTGATTACTGTCTTCTCCTTCCAATTTATTTTTACATACTTTGTTTTTTAAAGTATTATCAAATGTATATACAAATTTATATTGACTTTCTTTCATTTTTGAAGTGATTTGTTTCATTTTAGGCATAAAAGGGAGGGCAACTATTTTCTTGTTTTCTTTATTCCATGTACTCTCTACATTTCGCTCTGTAAAAATATTTTTCTAGCTTTGTTGAGTGCCCTTTTTCTGAACCATTCCGGGTATGCTAATGCATCGAAGCTTTTATCGAGTAATTTATTTCTTGCTCTATCTTGCAAGGGTCACACGTTCTCATTGCCCTAAGAAATAAACCTGTTAGAACCCCTATTTTTATATCATGACTATGAAAAGAGAAGAAATGAATATATGAGTTTGTATGTGTGGTCGTTTCTATATGTGCTGAATTCATATCTGTTTCTTTTCTTTTCTATGAGTAGTCTAAAAGGGCAGTTTATTAATTGTTACTTTTCTCTAAAGTGAACTGGATATTGTTATCAAACTTATTGAGCTCATCTAGAAAAAGTTTCTATTTTTATTCCCATCCCCCTTGCAGAATAGCAAAAAATATCATCCACGTATCTCCACCATCCTTGCAGTTTTAAGTTAGGGACATTCACATTAGGAACTAGATTAGTTTCGAAATATTCCATATAGATGTTAGCGAGTATAGGTGATAATGAGGACCCCATAGCTACTCCATATTTTTGTTTGTAAACATGTCCCTCAAACGTGAAATAAGTATCACTGACACACAATTTGATCAACTCAAGGAAGACGCTATTTCGATGTTTGGTTTATTTGAAAATACCCTCATTATGTTTAGTCTGTAGGAATTCTAATACTTTATCTAAGGGGACATTGGTGAATAATGCTACTACATCAAACTAACCATGTGTCCCTTTATATTCTTTTTCTTAACTTTGTCTATGAAATCTACTGAATGTTTAATATGGGGATTCTGAAAATATACCTAAGTATATTCCTAGTCTACAGCTAACCACACAGCTAAGTTTTTGTTAGGAGATTTCCTACTAGAAACAATAGGGCGTAGTGGGCAGCCCTCCTTGTGTATTTTGGGGCTGCCATATATATGCAAGTTCAGGTAATTTACTTGAGAATAATTTAGTGCATAGCATGTCCTTCCCATTACCTAGTCTACTGATTATTTTCTTCACATTCTGATTAAAGGTATTCTTGAAGCTTTTGGATTGTTGGAGGATTCTCTATTTTAGCATAAGTAGTTTCATCATCTAGTAGCCTGTAACATTTTAACCCTATATTCTGAGCTATTCATGATGACAACTACTACCCCCTTTGTCAGCTTTCATAATTCTAATAATCTTTGTAGCTTTTTAATCCCTTCAGAGCGATACTAAATCTCCTTGGCAAGATATCTCCAAGTTTGCTTTCATTACTTCCTATCATCACTCCTCTGAGAAAAAGGAGCTAAATCATTGTGATGTTCAAACATTAAGGTAGTTTAATCTTGCTGTTGAATTCTATGTTAATATTGTTTGTAGTCCCTGCACAAAAAAATTTAATCCTAGCCCTAGTGCTGCTGTTTCATCCCTAGTCAATAATCTACTTGAGATATTCTTTATATTATCCATATTGCTAAATTTTATCCAAACCGAATTACTAAATAAACTCTCAAACTTATTTTTTAATGTTGACCATGTTACGATTTGTATCAAAGTTTACTCTACTGTTGACCTGCCCAACAACTTTTTTGTACCACTCACCCTTATGGTCTCTTGAAGTGTGTTTTGTGTACTCCTTACACCAGCAATGCAGCTTCTTTCTTCTCCCTAAGCTCGTTTGCAACTGATCCTTGATGTATCCTTCTTGAAAACTGCTGAATGTTCTTCCACTCCAGGGTCTTCTTCCAATCCTGCCATATGTTTTGGACACACTTTGTTCTTCAAACATCACTTATACCAGATCTTGTTTTTTCATGGCTTTGGCTTTGTAAAAGTTTGTTCATATCTTCTTGCATAATGAACAGCTTGAGTTCCAGCGACTTCATACAGTTGTTGAAATGTACTTCTGTTGTAATGTTGCTGTGGGTACATGATGAACCAAACAAAAACTTCTTTCAGTTTTCTTCTGAAGATTGAAAAAGAAACCCCACAAATTCAATTTGTAACTTGTTTACTTCTAAGTATTTACATTAAGTTTTACTCCACACTCGAGTACTTTCAGGCCCTTCTGTGGCCCCATTCTCAAGAGATGTTTGGGATGTAGCCTGGTCAAGGCCCAGCAGTCTTCTGGAACTTCTTCTCGTTGTGCTGTCATTTATGCGATGGCTGTTCTGGTTTTCTTGAGAGTTGCCAATCCCTCTTGTCGCTCTGATATCCTGAGCTGATGGTCAATGGAATTCACCCTTGTGGTAAGGGTGTGGTCACCGAAAAGTCTGTTGGGCAGAAAACCTAATTTCCAGGTCAGCAGGGTCAATCTTAGCTTCTTTTAATATCAAAGCTCGGCTTATGGGATCTTGAGGTAAAACCTTTGTTTCCTTCAATTACTTTGATCTCTCTGATAAGCGCACCTTCTACTACCCTCCTGTGACTAATTTTGTTGCTTTTGTATATAAGCCTACTGTTTTTTTGAAATCCATCCTATGGTCATTTTCAACAAGTCTAGCTATAGCACTCCCCTGAGAGTTAAGCTGTACTGCCCTTCTATGTTCTTGGACTCTAGTCCTTATTCCCCTACCTGATTTCCCCCCACATATCTGTTCCTCCACAATTATTGCAATTGATTATATACCCCCGCTACATCATTCGTATTACTGTCTTCTCCTTCCAATTTATTTTACATACTTTGTTTTTAAAGTATTATCAAATGTATATACAAATTTATATTGACTTTTCTTTCATTTTTGAAGTGATTTGTTTCATTTTAGGCATAAAGGGAGGGAGGGGCAACTATTTTCTTGTTTCTTTATTCCATGTACTCTCTACATTCGCTCTGTAAAATATTTTTCTAGCTTTGTTGAGGTGCCCTTTTTTCTGAACCATTCCGGGTATGCTAATGCATCGAAGCTTTTATCGATGTAATTATTTCTTGCTCTATCTTGCAAGGGTCACACGTTCTCATTGCCCTAAGAAATAAACTGTTAGAACCCCTATTTTTATATCATGACTATGAAAAGAGAAGAAATGAATATATGAGTTTGTATGTGTGGGCTTTTCTATGTGCTGAATTCATATCCTGTTTCTTTTCTTTCTATGAGTATGTCTAAAAAGGGCAGTTTATTATGTTACTTTTCTCTAAAGTGAACTGGATATTGTTATCAAACTTATTGAGCTCATCTAGAAAAGTTTCTATTTTATTTCCATCCCCTTGCAGAATAGCAAAAATATCATCCACGTATCTCCACCATCCTTGCAGTTTTAAGTTAGGGACATTCACATTTGGAACTAGATTAGTTTCGAAATATTCCATATAGATGTTAGCGAGTATAGGTGATAATGAGGACCCCATAGCTACTCCATATTTTTTGTTTTGTAAACATGTCCCTCAAAACGTGAATAGTATCACTGACCACACAATTTGATCAACTCAAGGAAGACGCCTATTTCGATGTTTGGATTGAAAATACCCTCATTATGTTTAGTCTGTAGGAATTCCTAATACTTTATCTAAGGGGACATTGGGTGAATAATGCTACTACATCAAAACTAACCATGTGTCCCTTTATATTCTTTTCTTAACTTTGTCTATGAAATCTACTGAATGTTTAATATGGGATTCTGAAATACCATAAGTATATTCCTAGTTCTCCAGCTAACCACACGCTAAAGTTTTTGTTAGGAGATTTCCTACTAGAAACAATAGGGCGTAGTGGGCAGCCCTCCTTGTGTATTTTGGGGCTGCCATATATATATGCAAGTTCAGGTAATTTACTTGAGAATAATTTAGTGCATAGCATGTCCTTCCCATTACCTAGTCTACTGATTATTTTTTTTCACATTCTGATTAAAGGTATTCTGAAGCTTTTGGATTGTTGGAGGATTCTCTATTTTAGCATAAGTAGTTTCATCATCTAGTAGCCTGTACATTTTAACCCTATTCTGAGCTATTCATGATGACAATACTACCCCCTTTGTCAGCTTTCATAATTCTAATATCTTTGTAGCTTTTTAATCCCTTCAGAGCGATACTAAATCTCCTTGGCAAGATATCTCCAAGTTTTGCTTTCATTACTTCTATCATCACTCCTCTGAGAAAAGGAGCTAAATCATTGTGATGTTCAACATTAAGGTAGTTAATCTGCTGTTGAATTCTATGTTAATATTGTTTGTAGTCCCTGCACAAAAATTTAATCCTAGCCCTAGTGCTGCTGTTTCATCCCTAGTCAATAATCTACTTGAGATATTCTTTATATTATCCATATTGCTAAATTTTATCCAAACTGAATTACTAAATAAACTCTCAAACTTATTTTTAATGTTGACCATGTACGATTTGTATCAAAGTTTACTCTACTGTTGACCTGCCCAACAACTTTTTTGTACACTCACCCCTTATGGTCTCTTGAAGTGTGTTTTGTGTACTCCTCACCAGCAAATGCAGCTCTTTCTTCTTCTCCCTAAGCTCTTGCAACTGATCCTTGATGTATCCTTCTTGAAAACTGCTGAATGCTTCTCCACTCCAGGGTCTTCTTCCAATCCTGCCATATGTTTTTTGGACACACTTTGTTCTTCAAACATTCACTTATAAACCAGATCTTGTTTTTTCATGGCTTTGGCTTTGTAAAGTTGTGTTTCATATCTTCTTGCATAATGAACAGCTTGAGTTCCAGCGACTTCATACAGTTGTTGAAATGTACTTCTGTTGTAATGTTGCTGTGGGTACATGATGAACCAAACAAAAACTTCTTTCAGTTTTCTTCTGAAGATTGAAAAAACAGAAACCCACAAATTCAATTTGTAACTTGTTTACTTCTAAGTATTTACATTAAGTTTTACTCCACACTCGAGTACTTTCAGGCCCTTCTGTGGCCCATTCTCAAGAGATGTTTGGGATGTTAGCCTGGGTCAAGGCCCAGCAGTCTTCTGGAACTTCTTCTCGTTGTGCTGTCATTTATGCGATGGCTGTTCTGGTTTTCTTAGAGTTGCCAATCCCCTCTTGTCGCTCTGATATCCTGAGCTGATGGTCAATGGAATTCACCCTTGTGGTAAGGGTGTGGTCACCGAAAGTCTGTTGGGCAGAAAACCTAATCTCCAGGTCAGCAGGGTCAATCTTAGCTTCTTTTAATATCAAAGCTCGGCTTATGGGATCTTCTGAGGTAAAACCTTTGTTTCCTTCAATTACTTTGATCTCTCTGATAAGCGCACCTTCTACTACCCTCCTGTGACTAATTTTGTTGCTTTTGTATATAGCCTACTGTTTTGAAATCCCATCCTATGGTCATTTTTCCCAACAATGTCTAGCTATAGCACTCCCCTGAGAGTTAAGCTGTACTGCCCTTCTATGTTCTTGGACTCTAGTCCTTATTCCCCTACCTGATTCCCCCACATATCTGTCTCCACAATTATTGCAATTGATTATATATACCCCCGCTACATCATCTGTATTACTGTCTTCTCCTTCCAATTTATTTTTACATACTTTGTTTTTTAAAGTATTATCAAATGTATATACAAATTTCTATATTGACTTTCTTTCATTTTTGAAGTGATTTGTTCATTTTAGGCATAAAAGGGAGGGCAACTATTTTCTTGTTTTCTTTATTCCATGTACTCTCTACATTCGCTCTGTAAAATATTTTTCTAGCTTTGTTGAGTGCCCTTTTTTCTGAACCATTCCGGGTTATGCTAATGCATCGAAGCTTTTATCGATGTAATTTATTTCTGCTCTATCTTGCAAGGGTCACACGTTCTCATTGCCCTAAGAAATAAACCTGTTAGAACCCCTATTTTTATATCATGACTATGAAAAGAGAAGAAATGAATATATGAGTTTGTATGTGTGGGCTTTCTATATGTGCTGAATTCATATCCTGTTTCTTTTCTTTCTATGAGTATGTCTAAAAAGGGCAGTTTATTATTGTTACTTTTCTCTAAAGTGAACTGGATATGTTATCAAACTTATTGAGCTCATCTAGAAAAGTTTTCTATTTTATTTCCATCCCCTTGCAGAATAGCAAAAAATATCATCCACGTATCTCCACATCCTTGCAGTTTTAAGTTAGGGACATTCACATTAGGAACTAGATTAGTTTCGAAATATTCCATATAGATGTTAGCGAGTATAGGTGATAATGAGGACCCCATAGCTACTCCATATTTTTGTTTGTAAACATGTCCCTCAAACAGGTCAACAGTAGAGTAAACTTTGATACAAATCGTAACATGGTCAACATTAAAAATAAGTTTGAGAGTTTATTTAGTAATTCGGTTTGGATAAAATTTAGCAATATGGATAATATAAAGAATATCTCAAGTAGATTATTGACTAGGGATGAAACAGCAGCACTAGGGCTAGGATTAAATTTTAATTTTTGTGCAGGGACTACAAACAATATTAACATAGAATTCAACAGCAAGATTAACTACCTTAATGTTGAACATCACAATGATTTAGCTCCTTTTCTCAGAGGAGTGATGATAGGAAGTAAATGAAAGCAAAAACTTGGAGATATCTTGCCAAGGAGATTTAGTATCGCTCTGAAGGGATTAAAAAGCTACAAAGATATTAGAATTATTGAAAGCTGACAAAGGGGGTAGTATTGTCATCATGAATAGCTCAGAATATAGGGTTAAAATGTACAGGCTACTAGATGATGAAACTAATATATTTATGGTAAAATAGAGAATCCTCCAACAATCCAAAAAGCTTCAGAATACCTTTAATCAGAATGTGAAGAAAAAATAATCAGTAGACTAGGTAATGGGAAGGACATGCTATGCACTAATTATTCTCAAGTAAATTACCTGAACTTGCATATATATATGGCAGCCCCAAAATACAAGGAGGAGGGCTGCCCACTACGCCCTATTGTTTCTAGTAGGAAATCTCCTAACAAAAACTTAGCTGTGTGGTTAGCTGGAGAACTAGGAATATACTTAGGTATATTTTCAGAATCCCATATTAAACATTCAGTAGATTTCATAGACAAAGTTAAGAAAAAAGAATATAAAGGGACACATGGTTAGTTTTGATGTAGTAGCATTATTCACCAATGTCCCCTTAGATAAAGTATTAGAATTCCTACAGACTAAACATAATGAGGGTATTTTCAATCCAAACATTGAATAGGCGTCTTCCTTGAGTTGATCAAATTGTGTGTCAGTGATACTTATTTCACGTTTGAGGGACATGTTTACAAACAAAAATATGGAGTAGCTATGGGGTCCTCATTATCACCTATACTCGCTAACATCTATATGGAATATTTCGAAACTAATCTAGTTCCTAATGTGAATGTCCCTAACTTAAAACTGCAAGGATGGTGGAGATACGTGGATGATATTTTTGCTATTCTGCAAGGGGATGGAAATAAAACAATAGAACTTTTCTAGATGAGCTCAATAAGTTTGATACAATATCCAGTTCACTTTAGAGAAAAGTAACAATAATAAAACTGCCCTTTTAGACATACTCATAGAAAGAAAAAGAAACAGGATATGAATTCAGCACATATAGAAAGCCCACACATACAAACTCATATATTCATTCTTCTCTTTTCATAGTCATGATATAAAAATAGGGGTTCTAACAGGTTTATTTCTAGGGCAATGAGAACGTGTGACCCTTGCAAGATAGAGCAAGAAATAAATTACATCGATAAAAGCTTCGATGCATTAGCATACCCGGAATGGTTCAGAAAAAGGGCACTCAACAAAGCTAGAAAAATATTTTACAGAGCGAATGTAGAGAGTACATGGAATAAAGAAAACAAGAAAATAGTTGCCCTCCTTTTATGCCTAAAATGAAAACAAATCACTTCAAAACTGAAAGAAAGTCAATATAAATTTGTATATACATTTGATAATACTTTAAAAAACAAGTATGTAAAAATAAATTAAATGGAAGGAGCAAGACAGTAATACAGATGATGTAGCGGGGTATATATAATCAATTGCAATAATTGTGGAGACAGATATGTGGGGGAATCAGGTAGGGGAATAAGGACTAGAGTCCAAGAACATAGAAGGGCAGTACAGCTTAACTCTCAGGGGAGTGCTATAGCTAGACATTGTTGGGAAAATGACCATAGGATGGATTTCAAAAACAGTAGGCTTATATACAAAGCACAAAATTAGTCACAGGAGGGTAGTAGAAGGTGCGCTTATCAGAGAGATCAAAGTAATTGAAGGAAACAAAGGTTTTACCTCAGAAGATCCCATAAGCCGAGCTTTGATATTAAAAGAAGCTAAGATATTGACCCTGCTGACCTGGAGATTAGGTTTCCTGCCCAACAGACTTTCGGTGACCACACCCTTACCACAAGGGTGAATTCCATTGACTATCAGCTCAGGATATCAGAGCGACAAGAGGGGATTGGCAACTCTCAAGAAAACCAGAACAGCCATCGCATAAATGACAGCACAACGAGAAGAAGTTCCAGAAGACTGCTGGGCCTTGACCCAGGCTAACATCCCAAACATCTCTTGAGAATGGGCCACAGAAGGGCCTGAAAGTACTCGAGTGGAGTAAAACTTAATGTAAATACTTAGAAGTAAACAAGTTACAAATTGAATTTGTGGGTTTCTTTTTCAATCTTCAGAAGAAAACTGAAAGAAGTTTTTGTTTGGTTCATAATAAACCTTCTTACGGGCTGCTCTAGGCGCAAGAGTCCGTGCTGGCATAAAGCCAGCTAAATCTAAAACAACATAATAAACTATCCTACTGTTACGGGCTGCTCTATGAGCAAGATCCCGTGCTGGCATAGGGCCAGTATAATCTCCAACAACAATATGAGTCATCCTGTGCCTACAACACAAGCCTTTCATTATTCCAATCTGTTGGAATAATGAAAGGCTTTCAAATCTTTCATTCCAGTATCACCCTCACTGTGTCACATCCATGTATCACTAACAAAATTTCATATCCTAAAGATCTCACATTCTCATCATCTTGAATTACGGGTTGCTCAAGGCACAAGAGCCCGTGCTACCATAAGGCCAGCTAAATCTAAAACAACAATAAGAAATCAGTAGTGTTCAGTTGTCTCATTTGCGACCTCACAACTTACATCATGTCACGGAGTTGATCTCGTCACTTAAGACACCTACTCCAACCTTTGTATTCTCGGTGGAGACAGTACTCTGACTTTCTTATATGAATATTTATTATTTCGATTGCTCTTCCTTAATAGAGACTATTGGGGTTTTCTATGTCTTGTCCAGAGAGATGGGGTTTTACCCAGTGCCTTTGAATCACTTTTGATGCCAAAGGAAGATTTCTCTAGAGCCCTCAATTGTTAATTTGTGCCTTTTACTCCGTCCATTTCTTGGTAAGCAGTCTGGCAGTCAGTCCCTTGGCTTCCGAGAATTTGATTTTTATTCAGAGTCCTTTTCAGTTTCAGCTTTCCTCTCAGGTACAAGGCCGTACAAGCAGAAGAAGGTGGAAGAAGTAAATGCCACACAAGCAACTGAGGCGCCGTTACAGAGCTAGAGCCTCTGTTCGCAACGTGAACTTGAAGTGTTTCCACGCCGCACGAAAACGTTTGCTTGGCGTTGAGGTCTCCTGTATTTCTATTGTCTGTCTGTGCTCCCTGGCCCTGGGTAGGAAAGAACGAAGGAACGGACGTGCAACGCAAAGGTACCTAATACTACTACCCTGGTCAAAGTGATGTAATAACTACTATATTAGCTACATACCTAGTATTACCTAGCCATTTCTTATGAAAACGTTTGGATTTTGAATCTTGCGGAGCTTTGCATCCTTAGGCACAACCCTTTCCCTGATACGTAGGCCTAAGTTTCAGTTGTAGCAGTGTTGGTGTTGTTTAGGCCTGTACAGTACCTAGTCAGAGGCCGTCTGCTCCTTAGTATAAGAGAGTTGACACTGGAAAGTCTAATCCTTTGGAGGTTTCAGATTTAGTGAGAACTACCTAGCCTAGCCTAGCCTATTAAATAGTTGTAGGGTAAAACACCGCATGGCATGCAGCAGGCCAACATCTACCAATGCATGCCACCCTCCGAAAAAGTACATTAGGTAGCTATAACGTGTCCTGACACTGGAGATGGGCATCAGTCGCGACTTGTTGTTGGTGAGAAACGGAGCTAAAGACCTCTACTACCTAGGTACTACTCTCTTTTCGAAGTAAAGTATTTTTCTCCAAAGTTAGAAATTAAGGCCAATTTGTTCATGAGACTTACTTGGCAGATATATACTATATAGCTGTATTCTCCGAAGTCCGACAGAATTTCAAAACTCGCGGCACACGCAGTGGGCGGCCAGGTGGTAGTACCCATTCCCGCCGCTGGGAGGCGGATATCAGGAACCATTCCCATTTTCTATTCATATTTTTTTCTGTCGCCGGTCGGTAAACACCTGTTGTTCCGACACGGCATACAAACCTTCGGTCCTTTTACAATAGGAAGGTACTAGCGGCAGCTGGATAGGTCGTAAGCTTTCGAACAAGGGGTTCGGTAGTTAACTGCTTGTCCGACAGGCGCGCGCGCGCGACTGGGAGGTAAAACAAATCACTTTTGCTTTCGGCCCCTCACAGCGAGTGGACGTGTGTGTTCGACGCTCTCTGCCCGCTTCTCGTCGTTTGCTTTCTTGAGTATTTGGTTGTGTTTGTGTATGAAAGAGTTCATTGTAAGTACAATCATTCTCTCTTTTCATATTAATTCAACTGAAATTGATAATGATGGAATCTCGCCTCGCTACGCTACCCCACGGAGACTATGCCCGGGTACCGAAGGGCGTAAAATGCGGGAAGTTCCGCTCTTTCCCGGGAGATAGACCCTCATATTTTGTGTGCTCGGTGTCGGGGCGCGAATGCACCCGAGCCGAGCCTTGTGATGTTTGTAGTGATTGGTCGGAGGCGCAGTGGACTTTGTATGAGGGCAGGAAGAAAGCGAAGGCCTGCAAAGGAGTCGTCGGAAAGCTCTCCCGCGACTCCTTTGGTGACGGACACTTCGTCTTCTTTCCTGCCGCCCGCTCAACTTCCACGTCTCGCGCCTTCCCCTTCGGGGGGGGTGTCTAGGTCCTTCTCCTCTCCTGACTTGTCGAGTGTGGAGGAGGGCGCTAGATACCCTGACGTCGAGTTGTACTCTGGGTCCTCTATCCGTTCGTCTTCGCGCGAGCGGGTAGAGGATCCCCCCTAATCACCCGACTTTTGCCTCCTCAGGTGCGGTTTGCCGCGAAGGATGACCTCGGACAGGTGTGGGCATCGTTGGGGCTGCAGGGCGTGCCGAGTGTCCAGGGGCTGCTCTACCATCTCGCTGGCGCCGTGGCGGTCACCCATGCAACGGTCACGACCACCACCACGACCCTTACAACACCCGGCTACGCTTCACCTCCTCACCTGGTGTACACCCAGCACGCGGTCTCTGTGACACCCACTACATCGGTGCAGGGGCCAGTCGCCGTAACTCGGGGGAGTGTGATGCCGCCACCTGGGTTTGCCGTGCTGCCGCGACCGGACTTCGTGTGCCCGAAGAGCTCGCCCCTGGACCTCCCACCGTTACCTAGGATGTCTGTTGCCGCTGGTCCGCCCATCTGGACCGCCTACACAGTCTGCCGTACCTGCCGTACCTGCCCAGCTGCTGTCCACGGACGTGACGTTGAACCACTGCTGCCGTTCCTGTACCTGCTCCTGCTGTCTCTTCTGCCGTTCCTGTGATGCCTGCACCTGCTGATGTTGTTCCTGTTCCTGGCGCCGCTGCTCCCGATGCTGATCTGTTCGGACAGGTGCGTCCGGGCCCTGTTGCTTCGGCAACAGCAGCCCCGCTCCGTCCTGGATGACAGATCTGACGTCGGTCCTGAGAAGGTTGACGAAGAAGAAGAAGAGAGGAGGAAGGTGTCGTCGTCGTCTTCATCGTCTTCTTCGTCGTCGTCGTCGTCTGCCGCCTCTTCCCCTTCTTCTCTAAGGCTCCCCGCCGAAGAAGAAGAAGTCGCCTCCCCCCCCCCCCCCCCCCCCTCCCCCCCTAAGAAGTCCTCCTTCGGGAACTTCTAAGGGCCCGTCTCGCTCTGGTGAAGACGGGGGTTCTTCCGCTGGTCACCCTGCTCCTTTTCGGGGGCAGGACCCGTCTCTTCTTCCGCAAGGAAGAAGACTACGGGGACCAGAAGGAGTGCCGGCTAACACCGGCACTCTCACCTGCTGTCAGTGGTTCGGCCACAGCAGCAGGGGTCCGTCTCGGCCGCTCGTTCGCGAGAGGTACCGAGTGTACGGTCGCCTACCAGCGACCGTGCAGCCAGGAACCAGACCTCTGAGTCCGCTCAGCGTCAGGTTCACGGCACGGAGCGGAAGATGGTGACAGCCGCTCACGCGACTCTCACCAGACCAGCTCTCGCTCTCGCGGCGAGCAGCTGGCTACCCGGGCGGACGTGACGGTCCATGACCGGGCCACGGGCTGAGGCTGGGAAAGAGGTCCCCCCTTTCGTTCGCCGGCACCAGCCACGGCTGGTACCAGCGAACCTGACGCACCGTTGAGGATACGCACCGATCTCAACCGTGACAGTGGAGCTCGCCGGTCGCCTGACCGTCACTCTCACAGAGCGATCGGGTACGGCGACCAGCACCAGCTCCTCTGACACACGAGACCGGGGCCGCTGTTTCTCGGTCCAGCCATTCTCCACAGCG